>NW_006399881.1:7126068-7129298 GCF_000299155.1 Elephantulus edwardii
CCCCCCGCTGGGCGGCGGCGTGCGTTCCCCTGGCGGGTGGCGGCGTACGTTCCCCTGGCTGCTCTTCCCTGTAACCATTTTTTTCCTATTGGTTTTCATTCCATCTCTCAGACAATTTGCCTTATAACGTTAGATACCATTGTACAGTGTGAAACCTTGCTGTACCCTCCCTTTCTCTACACCCTCTGCATTCATTTTCTCTACTCCATCTTCATACTCTCTCCTAGTCAGCCCTTCACAATTATGTCTATCTGTGTGTAAGACTTTCCTTAGTTTACCTTCCCTCTCCCCATGTAAAATTTTCCTCTTTACTGATACATCTATAACAGTTAATATGGGTAAATAATGTTTATAACATTTTCCCCCATAAAGCCCACAGGGTTTTTTTAATAGTTTTTAAAAGTTGTTGAGGATAATTCCAGGCCAAAGCAGAAACAGTAATGCTGGATCAGAAAGTGCTTCTCTGTTCCCCAGCAAACTTGATAACCACCAACCACAAAGTCATCAGAAGCAAAGAAGGAAGAAGATTCTAAGTCTACAAGGTATGACATAGAACCTTCCTTCACCCCAGTAAACAGCCTAAAGACACCAAGTTGACAAAATCTTGATGACACAGTAGTGACTGAGTCATGTGTGAAATTGTGAAGGGAATACAGTCTTTCCTACTGTCTTGTTATCTCAGCAACAAGATTGGCCCACCAGGACTGCACTTCAGGGCTCAGAGCAGGCCAGGGTCACAGGAGTGAGGTACGTCTTTGAGTGGATTTGTGAGCCCTGGTTTTAGGCAAGTAATGGGAACTAGGAAAAATATGGATGCGAATTTCCTTGTAAGAGTTCCAGAAAAGGGATAGCTATAGCTATTAGCTCTGAGTCCATTAAAATGGAAAAGATATTTAAAAACTATAATATCACAGTTTTATGATAAAACATACTACAAATTTTGTTCATAAAAACCAGTGTATATGAGCAGACTGGGACATAGAAGTTGAAAATGGGACAAAGACTAGGAGGTAGACAGGTCATCTTTCATAACTAGGTGTTGTGTCAATTTGTAAGGTTAATCTGATCCAGGTCTTTGCAGTTACTTGCTATGCATCTGAGAACTGAATGATAACTAAGGATGATAGAAGAAAGATTAATGCTTTTGAGTTGTGGTGCTGGAGAAGAGTCTTTAACATATTGTGGACTGCCAGAAGAACAAACAGGTCTGTCTTGGAGAGAGTGAAATTATTCTGCTCCCTGGAAGCAAGTATTTTGAGGTTTTGTCTCACATACTTTGGTCATATGGCCAGGAGGGACCAGCCTTTGGAAAAGGACATCATGCTTGGAAGAGTGGAGGGACAATGCAGGAGAGGAAGACCCCAGATAAAATGGATTGATTTAGTGACTAGAGAAATGGGATTAGGTCTCTCAGAGACAATGAGGTTGGCTCGGTATAGAGCAGGGGTTGGAGCTAATGTACATAGGGCCACTATGAGTTGCAGGTGATTTGATGTCACATAACAACAACAAGAGTACTATATAGAATGCACAAGAGAGTGACACACAGAGAGGTAGCAGGACAGTCAGGAATTTGAGTGAGAACTATTCTTAAAAGAATTTCTTTGGGTCCCAGCAGGAGCCGCCAGCCAAGCCCTGGTGGGAGCCAGCAAGCAAACTGCTGTGGGACCCACCTGCCAGGAGCAAGCAGGAAAGTGGGAATTTGAGTTTTCTTAAGCTTCGTTGGATCAGAGCCCCACTGGGTGAGAGCCGGACAGCTAGAATTTGAGTGAGGATCCCACGAGAGGACAACTGGAATCTGAGTGAGGTCCCTGTACGTGCCTGCCCTGCCTCTGTCTGCCCCATGCCAGTTCCACCCTGCACCCATGCCAGTTCCACCCTGCACCCATGCTTCCACATCCAGTCAACTAATTTGCCTTTAATCTGGAACACCTTGATCTGACTTAGCTGCAACAAGAGACTTCTCTCATAGACCCTGAACTGAACCTTCCCTTGGGTCAGAAGTTCAGAGAGAAACACAAACAGGTTAGCTTCCCCACACTCTTCTAGAGCAGTGACTTCAGATCAACAACCTATTATCACCTCAGGCATGAAAAATTCTTACTACAGCAATGTCATTTAAAAAGCAGGCTACCTCACACCCTACACAAGCACAAAGCAAGATGTCACCCCTAAAAGGTGACACAGTATCAATGGATTTCCTGAAGCCAGAAAGTCTGATGGAACTTTCTGACATAGAATTTAAAAGAACAATGATTGAATGTTTTCAATGGGTGAAAAACAAATTTGAAGAATTGTAAGACACTGCAAGCAAAAACCAGGAGAAGCTTAAAAAAAACAATCCAAAACAATGCAGATAAAACAAACAAGGCATTAGAGGCTCTGGAAAAATAAGAAACTATGATCCAGAATATGTACTCCAATGTTTCACATGCTGTGTTAACATGATGCAGGGACACATGAACAGAGTTGAAGAGATGGAACACAGAACCAGTGAAATAGGAGATAGAATTGTTCACCACTGCTCTGGAAGAGCAAAAAGGAGAAGAAAAAAGAAGAAAACCTAAGAGTAATGTGGGATACCATCAAGAGAAATTAACATGCACATCGTCAGAATCCCAGAACAGGAAGAAGCAAGTAAAGGCACTGAAAAAGTTGTGAAAGAATTACTAGAAAATTTCCCAGGCATAATGAAGAGTGAGAGAATATATATTCAAGAAGCTGAGTGAACACCATGTAGAATAGACCCCAAAAGAAGAATGTCAAGGCATTTCATAGTCAAATTTGATAGTCAAAGACAGGGAAAAAAGGACTTTCTAAGAATCAAATATCTATGAACACTCATAACTTCTTCAACAGGGTAAAAAGAGAAGCGACAGACTGGGGGAAAAATATTTGGTAATGACATGTCAGATACAGGACTTGTATCTAGAATTTATAAAATGCTTGAGCACCACAACAAGATAAAGATAACCCAATTGAAAAATGGGCATAGGATATAAACAGATATTTCACCAAAGTAGCCATCCAGATGGTGAACAAACACATGAAATGCTCAAAATCCCTAGCTCTAAAAGAGATGCAAATCAAAACAACTATGAGATATCTCACTCCAGTAAGAAAAGCAAAATTTAACAGCATAGCAAACAACAAATGCTGGCAAGGTTGTGGAGAAACTGGAACCCTTATTCACTGTTGGTGGGAGTGTAAAATGGTGCAACCACTATGGA
>NW_006399881.1:7129398-7131755 GCF_000299155.1 Elephantulus edwardii
CCCCCCGCCGCTATTTACTCTTTTCCAGTTTCAAAAATGCTACTGTGGAAAATATATAAAGATTTTATAGTCTATATTCCATCTTCTTTTTCCCTCAGGGTAATCGAATGCATATCATATTTTTAAAGGCTTTTAAAAAATCTGATAGACAAAATCTCATCTTTGAAAATTGTACTTTACTACTACAGCATTACAGTTTCCAAGCATTTCTTTGCCGTTCATTTGTTATATACCAAGAAACTACAACATGGAAGACAACATTGATACCGTTTTAACTGAAATTTTAGGTCCCAATACCTTTTTTTTTTTATGCTTTCTGTGTTCTGCTTAACAGTACATATACATTCCCAGTTACATTTTTGTGAAATGCTTATTTGTAATAAAATAAAATATTGTTGCTGTTTTTCCTTGAGAAGTACTTGCCACTTTGTGAGACCATTATTTGAATTTTATGTGAGACTTACAGCATTGAGTATACAGTCTGTTTATAACAACACTTCTGCATTTATCCTCAGTTGGAACAGGAAGATAGGTAAGAACTTGGTTTTTCATGAGTTGAATATGAAAAAGTCTTACTACAGACATTTAATTTTTACTCATTTAAAATAGGAGACAGCTGGTTCCTTAAGAGAGTTCATGGTAAGAGTGGAAGCAAAGAGTACTTACTTGACTCACTACTAATTGGGTGATACATTTATTTAGATCTATTGATCTCTCCAGCTTTTGTACTGTCTGATAGGGCAGGTTTTCCACACATCTAACATTCCACTTACAGTAAAATAGAAATGCATGCACATTGTAGTATGACTGTCAGATACTTATAAAGTCTGTCTTAAATTTTTTAATTATGTCATTTCCATGTTCTAGGATACAGTTAGGAACCCTGAATGTTTAATCATGGTTAGCAAACATGTATCTCACATATACATGGGACTGTAGCAGTGATTAAGAGAACAAGAAAGACACATGGACTTTACCTTTATGACAGGAGCCGCTTAGCAGTGAAAACAAACTAATGGAAACAGAACTCTCTAAAGAGCAATGATTCTGTTGCTTTGTGCTTATAAATTTTAATACCTAAGATTAAGATGGTTGCTTTTGTAATGATCATTCTACACCTGGTTTGTTTTTTGGCTGTGGATACTTGAATGGAATTTTGGCATTGTCTCAAAATGCATTGATGTTATTTGCAAAATACTTATTGGTAGCATGGACATAGTTCAGAAAGTATAGAGTATATAAGATCAAAAGTGTGAGAAGAAAGACTTTATAATATAGAGTGTAAAATAATGACAAGGACCATGTCTGTCTTACCTATGCCTACTGCCCACTAGCGTAGCTTACTTGAACTCATGAAATGCTACCTGAGTGAATGGGTAGGGAGTAGAATATGTTTATTAGGAACACATACCTAATTTTCATGTAGAGATTGAGCAAAATGGATGGTAACCATTTTTTTTATTAACTAAAAGAATAAATAAGACTTTGTTGTTGACTTTAGGTGTTTTTTAGTCTTTTCTAACTCATGACAACTTGATGGCAAATATGACGTAGAATTTCCCTGGTCCTTCACCATCTTCACAGTCATTGCTATTTGATAGTCTATTGGATAAGACTTAGAAGACTGTTTGTTGGGGGGAGGAAGTATTAGTGTGATACCCTGTTGCCTCCCCAGCATGCTAGGCCCTGTGTGAGTGCTGGGAAGATGAGACCCAGTCCCTGCTGTGAGGGACCACATAACCTACTGGCAAAGAAGTTGACAAAACCAATACTGCATTCTGGAGTGCCAAGTAGTGATACAGCTTTATTCACAAAAGGGTGAGTGAAAAAGTGGCATTCCTATTGAGCATCCCCTGGTCATATTGATTTACTGTTGGTTTCACACATCTCAGAAGGCACGATTCTGTTGGAAGGTTTGTGGTTTTAAAACTTGATGGGCTTACAGGAAACTGGGTAAAGTGTACATGGGGACCTCTCTGTATTATTTCTTACAACTGCATGCAAATCTGCAGTTTTCTCAATAAAAGTTTTGTTTAAAAAATTACTCAATCTTATTACAGATAATGGTAACCATTTTGTAGGATACATTTTCCTGGTTTTGGTCCTTTTGGGGAGAAGCTATATTTACATTTGTAACCATTTTTTTTTTTTTATTTTTTTTTTTGCATCAATATTCATGAGAGATATTGGCCTATAGTTTTCTATTTTGGTGGTGTCTTTTCCTGGCTTTGGTATCAAAGATATGTTTGCTTCCTAGAGTGAATCTGGGAGGGTTCCATCTTCTTCTATTTTCTGAAATAATTTATGTAGAATTGGTAACAGTTCTTCTTTAAATGTTTTATAAAATTCACTTGTAA
>NW_006399881.1:7131855-7144033 GCF_000299155.1 Elephantulus edwardii
CTTGAGCTTAAGATATGCTGAGCGAGTTTGGCCCTTTTGATTTTCTGACTCCAACTCCTTGCACATTTCATTGTAATATTTTGCTTTGTCATCCCATGCTGCCTTTTGAAATCTTCTATTCAACTCTTTAGTATTTTGAATTCTTCCTTGTGCTTTCGCTTCTCTGCGCTCCAGTGCAATTTTCAGAGTCTCTTCTGACATCCATTTTGGTCCCGAATTAGAACCACCCGAGAGATGTGACCTTTGTCTTAGCAGTGGAACTTCCTAACCTAAACCTGCTGGCACAGCAACTCAGGATGGGGCTCAGCAGTCTGTCCTGACAGTCTTCTAGGTGATTCTGATGCTATTCAAGTTTGCGTGTCTCTGACTTAGATTATTTAGGAACCATTATCTTCATTATGAAGAAATATAAAGTTTATCAGTACCCTTTGGGTTCACTTTTTCCTTATTGCAGTCAAAACTAAATCTCAAAATTTTTGTTTTTTAAAGTGCAGTCATCTCTGCCTTTGATCCTGTCCATACATAGAAATAGACACACAGAACCCACTACCACAAGGTCCATTCTGGCCCATAGCAACCCTGTGAGACAGCAGACTGGCCTCACAGGACCGTCAAGGCTTTAATCTTCATGAAAGCAGCTGGGGGCTGAGGGGGGCAGATTTTGAACTGCTGGCCTTTTCAGTTTGCATCCAAATGCTTAACCATTGTGCCACTAGGTCTTTGTGAATAAATGTCTGGAATCATGCCCTCCACTGTGAACAGTGGCAGTTTTCAGGTAGTGGGGTTGTGAGTGACTGAAATATAATTTCTGTTACCAGTTAAATATGTTGAGCATATTTTTATAACAAGATCATTATTGTTTGAAAAATGGATCATCATGTCCACTTTATAAGTTAATAAAATACATGTAAATAAGTCTTTTCTTCTGCAGGCTTTAGGAGAAGGTAAACTATGAGTTAGTTCAGTTCCTTGGTCCAGTAGGGTTTTACTGCCTGCTATTCCTCCCCCTCACCCCAACATCCTAAATGAGTAGGATTAAAATATGTTTTATCTTGGCTTTTTTAACAAAAATTGTGATATTTGACATAATTAGAATATAAATTCAACTCCTTGCTGTTGTTCTTAAAAAGAAAAAAAACCAATATTTTCTTGATAATAAAAGGTACATAGAACATGTAAAAAGAAGAAAAATTGGCCCATTAGCCTAGTGCTCACATATTAGTGTCAACTAAAATTTTTATCTTTTTCTGGTAGTTATGATGATACTTCATGTGTATTCATTCTTTGCAGATGGTCACATGTATTGCCTATTCAAAATGTCACCTTTGGCTTTGCTTGTTGGTAAGGAAAAGGGACAGGATTCTCATTCCCAGATAAATGTTAAAATTCCCAAATTACCAATTAAAGTTAGGGTGTTTTTTCCCCTCTCTCCCCTGCATACCTCATTGTTTATGTAAATTATGCCTTACAGGTAATTTCCTAAAACAAATACTTCTAATTTTAATCCCTTCTAGTGATATTTATTAAAGAAGAAATGGGCTTTAATATTGAGAAGTTCTTGCTGATGACAATTTCTCTGTGGATAATAAATGAAACGGTGCTGCATATGGAACATTCACTGCGCCTGTGGTGGAAACTGTTGCTTTCAGAACGTGGAGCACTAGCTACAGCCTCTTTTTTGTTTTTCTCTAATTTTTTTAAATTTTTTTAAAAATTTTATTATATTTTGTATTTGTACATTCAAATCAGATCTGACTGGTACAGGAGGATATTATCCCTCCTTCTCCAGCAGAGCATCTGGTGGATTTGAACTGTGTGCCTCTGGGATTGCAGTGCAGCTTCTTGCCACTAGGCCACCAGAGCTCCCTTTTCTCTGTAATTAAATAATTAATTAATATATTTATTTCTTTTTCAGCTTATGTCATTTGGATTCTCTGTAATTTTTAATTGATCCTCAGTTAAGCATACATTTAAGCCCAATCAATAAACATTTGAATGAAGTTCAAGGTTCATTGCCTTTTACACACATGAAGATGTCTAGAGATGTTTCAATTGTATAGGGAGCTCTGGTGGCATAACCCATAGGGAGTTGCACTCCTAATCCAGAGGCCATGCTTCTCTGGCAGTTCAAATCCACCAGTGGTTCCAAGGGGAACGATAGACTGTCTCCTCCTGGGTGACTTCCGGCCTCAGAAGACCAGCCGAGGTCAACTATGAGTTTATTCCAACTTCACAGCAACGAGTGAGTGAATAGCAATTTTATTTTTACATCTCTAGCTAGTTTTTACAAAATAATTCTGAAATAAAATTCAGTGATTGCCTCACACAAAGATGGTGAAGATGCAAAAAGTTTTGGGCATGTGTTCCTACAAGAAATTAAATGTCCATCATCTGTGTATAGTTGTAAATTTACATAGGAAGAGTGATGGACTTGTTGTAAGTATGGGCTTACAGAAATAACAAAGTCAAGAACAACCTTTTATTTTACTTTTCTATTACTAAAGACTTCATAAATATAATGAATGCCTAATATTCTCATTTATGTGTACCCTCTGCATATTGTTGGAAATCTATGATGCATGCCACGCCGGTGACATATTTGAAGACATGTGCTCTCCAACTCCTCCTCCTAACAAAATGAGCTATCTTAACGACTGGGGCCCCAGTATGCACCTATCCCCTGGACTTTCAGAGACACCATCCCTGATCAGGTGGACTGCCCCAAGCACTTCTGAGGTCACCAGAGATGCCATTGCCGGATGGGTAGCCCTCTCAGCATTCCCTAGGCCTGGGGATGTGCAGTCTTGACTACATCCCAGACTCTCCCTGGAGCCAGTGAAGGCTCTGTCTCTCAAATTTTTATTTCCCATCTCTCCACTCCCCATCCATTTATTCCCTCTTCTCTTTTTCTTCTTGTTTATTTCCCCTTTGTATTTTTGTCTACCATCTTTAATATCACTCCTCAGGTTTGGTTTTTGCTTTTAGGTTTCTCTCTTTGTTTTTGGTTGCTTTTCTTTTTTCTTTTCTGAGTGTGTAGATTTTGCCCCCCCCCCCCAATCTGGCAACTGACAGCGACAGTACCCACACGGGCTGATCACACACACGCCCCCTGCAGCTTCATCCATTTGGCAAACACAAAAAATAAGCACCACCTGATTGATGACAGAATGCAACGAAAACCACACCTGTCTGCCCTCTACTGCTCTGAACAGAGAGCTTCCTGTACACTACTCATCGTCTCCCACACTCACTGGAAGCCAGGAGTTGAAGCATTAAGAATTGCCAAGCTCCATTTTCCCAAAAAAGTTGAACATAGACATTCTATAGGATCCAGCATTTCCACTCCTAGGAATATACCCCAAGAAAATTAGGAGCGAAACACAAATGGAGATCCATACACCAGTGTTTGTAGCAGCATTATTCACAATCACAAGAACATGGAAAGAGCCCAAATGTCTAGCTACCATTGAATGGATTGAGAAATTGTGGTACATTCACAGATGGAATACTACACTGAACCCAGGAGAAATTATTTTGAAAATTACTACATAACTTGGGATAGACCTGAGGGCATTATGTTAAGTAAACTAACTTAGTCTCAAGGAGAAATTTTGCATAGGACCATTATTGTAAAAACAGAAGGGTAACTAATAAAACTAGTGTATATAGGGACCCAAGTGGGGAAGTGGTGGAACAGAGGAGTGAGAGTGGGCAGAGGAGAATTAATTTGGTGGATGGAAGGAGCCAGGGTCTGGGAGTAAAGGAAATGGGAAAAATCTGGTGGGGATCTGGAAAGGGTAATGATGAGCTTGGTTTAGTGGTTATTGATTTTATAAAGCATAATGAAGGAGAATGTGTGAAACAACAGTACAGTTGAAGGTTAGTGTGCAACAATTTATATGAACTTTGTATACAGACCAATGTAAAGTGAAAAAAATACTGTCAAACTAGTGAGTAGTGTAGCACATGTGCATTTCTTAATCAGATGTATCAAAAGAATAGACAACTACTTCACAATATCCCAGAGACAACAGATGAAAATTTCTGGGAAGTTTGCCACTGCATCAAAAGTAGAAGCAACAGGGATATTTAGCACTCAAACAATAGTTTATGTTAACAAAAGTAGCATAAAGTACCATATTTCACTGATCTCATTTTTAATAACTCAGGTATCCTCAAGTCTGCACTACTGAATTTTTTAAAGCTGGTTTTGAAATTAATTTTATTAGCCTGGAGCACTCCTATAGAATATAAATGAGTTAATGTTACTTAATTATTCATACAACTGGTAAAAACCGTTCTAGAAATACAGATTATTTTTTTAAGGGGAAGCCAGCTGTGCTTGAATTTTAAAAATCAACAGCATTAACTGAATTTTAAAATAACCTTCCCAATCACATATGTCACTGACTGCAAGGACCAGAGGAAAGGAAGGGAACCAAAAAGGAAGAAGTAATCAAATACAGAGTGAAATGAGAGGCGCTCACTTACACTCAGAAGCCTTCATTGATTCCTTCAAGGGAAAAGCTACTGACAGGAATTCTTTCACACTCAGATCAGTGTGACTCAACACAGGGTACCTGAGAATGTGCTTCTAGGTAGATCTCTCAATTACAAGTTCCTCTCCACCCTGGCTACATAGTGAAACAACTTGGAGAACTTGGGGGGGGGGGGCGCGGCGGGGAACAAAACCAAAAACTTGGCAGGGTCTCTTCCTCAGCTCTGACTAGTTGTAAAGTATGTCCTGGGACTTAGTGATTTAGACGTTTTTCCTGTGGTTCAATTTGCACAAAAACTGTGGAGCACTTTACTCACCTACAAGGTTGGGAAAACACAGATCACTGAGCCTCACTCCTGGAGTTCCCGACTGAGGTGTCTGAGATTGTCCAGAGACTTCAAATCTACTGAGCTTTTGGGCTACTGTGGACTGGAAGATGCTGTCCTAGACTAGGCTGCTTCCAGAAGGCAAGGGAATCTTGGTGATGACTCCTTGGAATCTCCAGAGCCTAGCACAGGATGGCCACAGGACTGAATGACCCATCATATGTCCCCATACAAAGGAACACTCCACGTGGTTTAAAACTAAGTAAACTGTGCATCAGGGCTATATCCTTTCTCTATACCTATTCAATCTGTGTGCTGAGCAAGTCATTAAGAGAGGATGGAATTATGAAGAATGTGGCATCAGGATCAGAAGACGACTTACTAACAACCTGTGTGTTATGCAGATGACACAGCCTTACTTGCTGAAGGACCTGAAATACTTCTGCAGAAATCAAAGGCTACAGCCTTCAATAAAGATTACATGTCAATATCAAGAAGACAAAAATATGCAATAATGAATAAAATAATACAGACAAAAATGTTCACCACTGGACCAATATGCAACATTATAGATAGGGGAAGGATTGAAATTGTCAACAATTTGTTCTTGCTTGGGATCTGCAATCAACACCCTTGTCACCAGCAGTCAAGAAATAAAAAAATGTATTGCATTGGATAAAGCTCTCAAGGACCTCTAAGGTGTTAAGGAGCAATGATGTCAGCTTAAAGACTGAGGTACATCTGATTCAAGCCATAATCTTTTCAATCACTTGCATCTTAAAGTTTGACAGCGATGAAGGATGACCCAGTTCTGGTGGCTTAGTGGCAAGGAATTGCGCTGCCAGTACAAAGATATGCAGTTTGAATCTTTCAGCTGCTCTGTGGGAGAGAGGAGCAATCAGCTCCCATGTGACTCACTGCCTCCAAAACCCGATTGAGAGATTCCAACTCTATGGTACACAACAACAGCAAGAATGACTGAAGAATCAATGCCTTTGAGTTGTGTTGGAGAACAAACACCAAGGTGCTCCTTGAAGGCAAAGATAGTGAAATCCATCTTACATATTTTGGGCACGTTAGGAGAACCTGGTCCTTTAAGGACATCATGCTTGGAAAGTTGAAAGGTCAGTGAAAGTGAAGAAGATTCCAGGTGAAATGGATTGATACAGTGACTCAGAGTGGGCTTGGGTATATCAGAGATGATGTGAGGAAGGCACAGAATAGAGCAGGACTTTGATTCATTGTTCATGAGTTCACTATGAGTTGTAGTTGACAGCACCTTTCAACAACATTTTTTAGAATTGGATAGTGATGGTTGCACAATACAATTAATGTAATCAATATCATCGAAGATACCCTTATGAAGAAACAAAATGAAGTGAGGGGGTTTTTTTACCTTAGAGGGAAAATTTTTTAAAATAATAGTAAAAAGACAAAAATGTCTATTCAGAAATCTAACTGAAATTAAGTAGATAGACTATCCAACCCGTCTCATCTTTGCATGGGTGAATATTGTTTTTGACCAAGAAGATCACATATACCTGTCTCATATTTTCCCAATAAAAGAACAAAACCAATTAAATGTCTTAAGGTCACTAAACTTTCCCTTGAAGTTTAATTTTGTGCAGAGTTAATTCTCAATTCCCAGTATGTCCTGTCTCCGCCCATGTAACATGGTGGGTCGGCTCCCAGCTTTTGGCTTTGCAGATGGGGATTGTGGGTTGTGAGTTTTAGGATTGCAAGGTGGGGCCAAGGTTTAAACAGTCACTACTGGGAAGGGAGCACAGGTGGCATGGAGGGGAGACAGGAGACACGGTGAAGGAGGGAGGAGACATCTGGGGAGAATTGATTAAAACAGATTACTGAGCTGCTCTCTCTGGACTTTCTGATTCACTAAGTCTGCAGGAGGCCTGAGAATGTGCATTTCCAACAGTTGTCCAGGGGAGGCTGACGCTGATGGACTGGGTGGGAGCCACAACCTCAGAACCACTAGGTGAACCACTAGCCCTTTCTTACCTCCTACAATCTTTCCAGGTGACTTTTTTCTTTGAGGGCTAGAAAACTCACTGCTCTGCCCATTATTTGCCTGCAACGTGCACCTTTCAAGGATGACGTCACTTAGACGTTATATTGTTATCTCTAGATACTGCCACACACGAAAAAGGGGGGGGAGTCCCACAGGATGGCACTCTCTCCCTCTCCTGTGCTCTCTTTCCTCGCCTAGCACTCACAATGCTGTCTTCTCTTCCAGGGTACTCTGAAACTATCAGGGTTCAAGTGTGCACCCACCTTGCCCCAGTCCTCCCGTTATGTTGTCAAAGATTCATGGGTTCCACTAAGCAATGAGCACTTTCTCTGGAGTCTCCCCCTTTCACCTCCACTAAGAAAAAGGATCATTACTAAAGGACTGGTGAAGATTTTTTTTTAACGTAAATCATTATGTCAGATAAATTGAAAATCATAATTGAAGCTTTGTAATCCAATGTCAATATATGTATAGTCTTCTCAGCCTCAGAATATGACAATATCCCAGACGGTTCTTTTCTAATACAGTGTTCTTAACTATGTGACAGATGGCAGAGACCCTGTGTTTAAACTCTTCCATTGCAAGGTACAAGGTCACAAGTACTGTGGATTTTGATAAGAAGGTTTTCTTATACTAACTTACAATGCAACGCAGGGCCATCAAGTTGGAACTGACTGATATTGGACTCTCCAGCAGGTTTTCAGAGACTATAAATCCCCTGGCAAGAGATTGCTGGTGTTTCACCTGCAGAGCAGATGGTAGATTCCAACTGCCTGCTTTTCAGATGACAGTGCAACTCCTTACCACTAAGCACCACAGGTCCTTGTCTCCTGTTTAAGAATATATTAAAAACTTATGCTTTTTCCACCCTAACCTTTTCCTTATTTTTGTTGTTTGTTTTTCCTTCTCCTGACAGCAGAATTATAGTTTCAGGCAACACCTCTGGTGTGAATTTTTTTTTTTAAAGTTGCAGGTTGAAACATTTTCCACAACACTTCCCTCATTTATAAATTTATTTCCATACACACGTGCATACATGTACACACACCCGCTCAATCAAACACTCAGAAGCAAGACTGCTTTTTGTTGACATATAATGAGGATTTTACACGGGGTGCACAGGGGTTCCCAGATGCTTTGTAAACATGAGAGCCACTTGGGTCTTTTCCTCCACAGGCCTGAAATTAAATTTGACAGCTCGAGAGTACTACTTTTCCAGACACCACTGTCCGGCTTTACGTTGACATGGGTGATGTTTAGATGGGAAGGCAGAGAGACCATCCCAATTTTCCTTGGGACATTCAATGTGATGTGCCAGCAAAGGAAGCTAGATGTGCTGTCACTGGATCAAACTTCAAGGAAATCAGCATCAGAAAGGCTGTTTAAACAAGCAAGCTGTTTCAAGACTCCATCCAAATTTGCTGCTGGGTTCCTAATTACAGAAAGTCCAGAGCAATTCCCACATCTGCTTTTCCATCTGGGGGGACTGCTCCTTTGCAGCTGATTGTTCCTCAACTTGCCATGGCTACGTGCAATCTCTGGTGACCATTAGGAACCAACCAATTCCAGAAATTCTCACTATTAAAATTTCATCCGTGAATTTGGAATAAGTTTATTTTATTTTTATAAAGCTCTGGTGGCTAATGGTAAGAAGCTGAGCTCCAATCCCTAAAGCAGACGGTTCGAATCCGCCAAGTGTTCCGTGGGAGAAGGATAGGCGGCTGGAGGTTCAGCTATGGGTGAATTCGGACTCAATGGCACACAACAGCAAATTATTTTATTTTTGGAAATGCCTTGGTGGTCAGACACTAGTGAACGAGTTGTGCAGGGCTCTACCTAACAGCTCAAGGCTTGCTATGTTACATAAGCTGGGTCGCTGTTCCTAAAAGTGTTTCAGGCAAAATGTGGAAGGCGCATACGAGCGGCGCTAGGACCGCGGGGATTCCGCGCAGCAGCAGAGCAGAATGCACGCAGGTGCGAACAGGAGGAAGCGCGTGTGGCGCACACGGAGGAGCACGTGCTGTCCTCGCGACAGCAGCGAGGGTACCCTGGCCACTGTTCTGCGTCCGCGCATCCTCAGTTGCTCTGTGTCACACCGGGCTATGAAGTTGTATCCACCCCACCCCTTCCCCGCCCACTTCTCCTCCCACAGCGCCATATTCCCTACCCCCAACCCTCAGTGAGCGGTCTTGAGCCCCAATTTGCGTAAGGAAGGTGAGTTTTTGTCCTTGTTTTGCTAAGGCAGAATTCTGTGAAATCCTATCCCCAAAACACCGTGTTGACAGCAGAGGCAGAGTGAAAGGAGAATGAGAATGTTACTAGAAAACCATTATCTTACTAGATTTTACTACTATTTTTATTTTATTTATTTATTTACTATTATTATAGTGTCCGATGCGAGAATGGTTACTCATGGCGGACAGTGTGTGGTGGCGCTCCCCTATTAAAACAAGCTTGGAAGCTGAAGTGGCATCCACTTCCATAATAGCTTGCCTCCGGAAACCCTATGAACCCGGAAAGAGGATTAAAGTTATACAGGTGTCCAGGTCTTTTGTTCATAGGGTCGCTATGAGTCGCCTACAACTCGACAGCATTTAACAACAAATTACTATTCTAGGGAGCTCTAGTGGCCTAGTGACAAGAAGCTTTGTTGCAATACTGAAGACGGTGGTTCGAGGCCACCACCTGCTCATGGGAGACGGTCCCCTGAGATTAACTGCCTCTGAAAATCGGCAGGAAGGTCAGTTCCACGTCTATGGTACACAACAACAACATTATTATTTTACTAGCAAACCGTGGTTACTATTTTCCTCTTATTTCTTTACTTTTATTATTTTACTAGAAAGCCATGGTTCTGCAGCCTGTCCCTCTAGAAAATCACGTTGGGCATAGGGGTTGGAGTAGAAAAAGCAGAAGTTTGATTATATACTTATGGCCCCCAGTTGTGTCTCTATGCCTTGGAGACAGTGGGGAGGATTGTGAAGGGGAGGACCTGGGGATGGGAGCCTGAGAAGATTTTACAAGATCTTTAGTTCTGGGGCGTCCTTGGGTGGCCATGTCCTGGTGGGCTCTCATCAATGTTGTAGAGGCAGGTGGCGCTCTTCAGAGGTTGGGTCTTAAGGGGAGTAACAGATTACCAGCCACGGGTGACAGGAACCAGTGGGAGATGACAACAGAAGCGTTTTAATTCGATAACCCTCCTGGACTGTAAGTCTCATTTATCCTCAAGATATTACAAAAATGTTAATATTACATTAGTATAAGACCATTTTCAAAATTCATTTGTTTCAAGAGTGGGTTTTTTTTAAAAAAAAAGTTCTTATATGGTGTTAGTTTTTCTATTACTTTATTATCTACCATTGAATAGGAACCAACACATAATTGACCCTCTAGTGTGCTTTCAGAGTTAGTAAATGTCACAGGAGATTACCCATCCTTCTTATGCAGAGCAACTGGTGGATTTGAACCACATTCCATTGGGTTAGCAGCACAACTCCTTGCCATTAAGCCACCGTATTACTTTATGGTGGGTTGCAATGTCCACCTTAATTTTAATTTGCGTGTTTCTTGATGACATCTGATTGCTGCTATCTTGAGAACACAGGGCAATAAATCTTTCTGGCTACTTCCTGTTGAACAGAGGCAGCAAGTAGGGGTTGAAGAGTGATTAAAAATTAGAAAGAAAAGGGATGTGATAAGATTTTCCAAAAGGTACTGTGAGCCCCAAGGTAGTGCACTGGCACGCAGGGCAGTGTGTGCAGCAGGAGCCCCCCTTAGCAGTGGGCCTGCGCCGGCCTCCCTTCTTTACTTCTATACCTGTGGCTATGATTTGGGCATGTTCTGGAGGAGCCAGTACTTGGAAAAAGAAATAATCCTGGGTAAGGTGGAGGATCAGAGAGTGAGAGAAAGACCCTCAACAAGATAGTCACAGTGACTATAACAATGGACTAGAGCATATCAGAGA
Source organism: Elephantulus edwardii (assembly GCF_000299155.1). Taxonomy (NCBI): domain Eukaryota; kingdom Metazoa; phylum Chordata; class Mammalia; order Macroscelidea; family Macroscelididae; genus Elephantulus; species Elephantulus edwardii. The sequence goes on from NW_006399881.1 coordinate 7,142,670, forward strand.
TCATGAGGATGGTGCAAGACAGGGCAAGTTTCAGAGATGTTGTTCAGAGTTCTGTCATTCATGGATGGCTCAATGGCACAGAGCAGCTACATGCTTTACTCTGAAGCAAAGGTACCACTGAAAGCCCTGTGACAATTTCTCCAAGTCACCCTTTGCACTCAAGAGAAGAATTGTACTATGCCTTAAAACTTAGCCTCTTGTGTGTTACAGGGCCTCCTAAGGAGCTCTGGGACCTACTGTATGGGTTGTTGTGCAGCTAACAGATTGGCAGTTTGAATCAAACTGCAGCTCAGTGGGAGAGAGGTGGACAATCTCCTGTTAAAAAATGTGTAATTTTGGAAACCTGCTGGAGGGTCAGAACGAGTTGGGATGGACCTGAGAGCAGTGTGCTTGTTTTTGTTTTGGATGAACTTCTATGGCAGTAGATCGCCAAGCCTCTCCTCTGTGATACCCCTGGGTAGGTTTTAGATGCCAACATCTCAGTTACCAGATGAGTACAAGGCATTTGTGCCACCCTGAGACCTATGTTCTAGTGAGGATTGAGTGAGAACACATGCTATGCTTATGCTTACCCAGCACACGGTGGGAGGTCAGTTTTTAAGTGCTGGACCAAAAGGCAATATCATGATAGATTGAGAAAAGGCTGAAGTTGTCAACAGTTTCATTTTACTTGAGTCAGCAGTCAACATCCATGAAAGCAGCAGTCAAGGAATCAAAAGCCATGTTGCATTGGTCAAATCTGCTATCAGATAAATCTTTAAAATGCCAGACAGCAAGGATGTCAGTTTAAAAACCAAGGTGAAAAAAACAAAACAAAAACTAAGGTGAGCATTACCCAGACCATGATGGTTTCACAAGCTTTGTTAAAAAAAAAAAGTTGGGCAGCATGAGGGCGTCGCAGCACGAAGGCGAGGCCGCCAGGGGAACGCTGCCGCCGCCAGCCTAGGGAACGCCGCCGCCAGCCGGGGGAACGCACGCCGCTGCCAGAAGGGGGAACGCACGCCGCCGCCAGCCGAGGGAACGCCGCTGCCAGCCGAGGGAATGCACGCTGCCAGATGGGAGAACGCACGCCGCCGCCAGACGGGGGAACGCCGCGAGAGGGACCCGGAAGAGACCCGGGAAGAACAACAGCCAGCCACCTACCGCGGAACTCCAGAGGAGCGAAGACTACCAGACACTGTGGGACCCCCCTGCAACCCACACCTTTGTGACCCTTAACACACAGGGTGCTGCTGCATAAACCCCCAGCAGCGCACAAGCCCCGTCCCCACCTCTTGGTGATAGTGTCCAACCCCTGCGCTCCTTGCCCCCTATTCCCTTGCTTTCCTTCCCTTCCCCCACCCCCCTTGCAGCTCCACAACCAC
>NW_006399881.1:7144133-7144843 GCF_000299155.1 Elephantulus edwardii
TTGGAGAGGGATATCATGCTTGGGAGGGTGGAGGGACAGCGCAGGAGAGGAAGGCCCTCTATGAGGTGGATTGATTCAGTGACTGGGATAATTGGCCAATGGAGGACGTTAGGCTGAGTGAAATATCTCGGTCACTAAAGAACAAACACGGCATAAAGCCACTGTTGTAAAGTGGGAAAGACATCAAGGTTGGGAGAAAACTAAGAAAAGGGGGATAAATTATGTATACTGCATTGAAACAGATGAGGGAGAGAACTGTTTAAAAGGGGTATATGATTAGGTATTCTTGTCATGACAAGAATCCAGAATGAAAGCTGCATTGTGGAGTGGACTGAGAGGGGCGGGAACTGTGTAACAATGAAAGTTGGGTTGTTTTTTTTTTAACTTTTCAAAGAGAAAAGCTAACTGGGGGAGGGGTGGAGAGGGTGGAAAGTGTGCAACAATGAATGAATGGAAATACAGAGTCTCAAACTTTCATTAAATTTTTTTAAAAAAAAGAGTATAGGAGAAAAACCTTAACACCTTTATTGTTTTAACCAACTGAGGTCTTTGACTGTTGCTGTTATGTGCCGTCGAGTCACTTGCGACTCATAGCAACCCTATGTACAACCGCGCTAAACTGTGCTCTGTCCTGTGCCAATCGCACTGTCTCTGACACTCCCATCCCGATTATCCCAGTCACTGAATCAATCCACCTCATAGAGGGTCTT
>NW_006399881.1:7155012-7158606 GCF_000299155.1 Elephantulus edwardii
CTAAAGTAACTAGCAACAACACCAAAAAGAACTCAACACAATGATAGCAATAAAACCTAACCTTTCAATAGTCACACTGAACGTGAATGGTTTAAACGCAAAAATGAGACTAAAAGTGGAAAAGTATAATTACATTGTAGGTACCTTGAAATTAATGTTATTGAACAAAATGTGTATGAATGGTTGAATGAGAATTTGCTTTGTAAACTTTTAAATCACAATAATAGCAAAATAAGTAAGAAACACAAATTTTGAAATCAGCATAATTGAGAAGAGACAGAAATTACCAGAGATGTTAAAAAAAAAAACAAACAAAAAACCTCCACAAAGACTATAAACAACTTTTCCTCTGCCATGGACATGGCCAGCACCATTGTGTCAGCTGGACCACATGACCCAGGGAGCAGAGCAGCTTACACGCCAGCCTGAACTTTTCCCAAACCTTCTCTGGTCTGGATCCCACTGAAACCCTGCAGTTTTTCAAAGGCATTTATAAAATGGAATGTATACTGTGCTTAGGTGCTGTCTAGTTGACACTAACTCTTGTACAATAGATGGAAACCATGCCTGATCTTTCTCCATTGTCATAGTCTCCTCTGGGCTTAGTCCGTCACTGCCATCACGGTGTCAGTCCATTTACCTGAGGGCCTTCTCTGATGCTCAACCTTTGAAGCATGATATGCCTTTCCAGGAACTTCCACTTCTGACAACATGCCCAAAGCAGGAGATGCAAAGTTTCACGTTCTTGCATTAAAACCACTCTAGATTGCACTTCTTCCACACCAGGTTGTTAGATTTTTTTTGGCAGTGTAGGGTATGTTAAATACTTTCACCAACACCACAATACAAATGCGTCAATTTTTTTTAGTCCTTTTCATTTTCCAGTGGGCCAGGCACAAATTAATCTTTAAACTGACATCCCTCTCCTCCAGCACTTTGAGGTCCTCTGACGACTCCTTGGACCTCCAGGGCCTAGCACAGTGGGGATACAGGAGTGAATGACCCTTGTATGTCCCCACCCCTTCACAACGCCATGGGCTATTTCCTGAGCCTGTCCTTGTCATCCTTGCACAGAATGCTCCACCTGTCACTGGCCATCTCCCCCAGTCCTCCCTCCTTTTCTTTTCCCTCTTCCTCCTTTTTTTTTTAATCTGTCAAGATACAGTTTGTCCTTGACTGTCCAATGTGTTCTTGAAGTCCCTAGAGGGTCTAGCAGTGTTCCCTGTCTACAGAAAACACTGAGGAGATGTTCTCTGACTTCATCAGAGAGAGCAAGAGCATGCACGGAGGCCCTGCAGCACACTGGACCCATAAAGAGGGTGAACACACATTTCCCACATGCTAAAACAGCATCAGGACAAGAACATTCATGCTCGAGGCTGGATGTGGGCCAACCGCCTGAATGCTTGGGAAGCCTCAGTTTCTCCACAGTTACAAGGGGAGGGCATAGCCCTTGGAATTCGTAGCACCAGCTCCTCTGTCAGGAGGCAAAGCCACTCCTAAATCACATCAGTGTTCTTAAGGTGTCAGAGGAAAATACTCCAATCAGCAGCCAGGAGTCAAGATTCCATAGTGGCTGTCCAATCAGCAGCCACAACCACTTCTGGCCCCCTTACATGAGTGGACCCTCCATAAAATGTTGTTGTGTGCAAAAATAGAAGGAAGCTTGCACACCAAAGCAAACAAGAGTATTACCTCATAACAGTCACAATGTGGATACAACCAAGATGTCCCCCCACTGTTGGATGGGTCAGTAAATATGGTGTGTCTAATTCAGAAATTAGATTATTGCAGAATATTGTGTATGTAATGAAAGCTGAATGTTAAGTTTTTAAAATTATATTCTTTGTATTATATCTTAATAAAAATTGGCACAGGGATAAAAAGTGCAAGGAAATATTCAGATGGTGTATTCGGTTGTAAGAAGAAAACATTTTTTTTAATAAAGCATTTTATTTTTTAAGGTATAAAGGTAGATTTATTAGAAAGTTACATCCCCAAAGATGTGACAGGCCTTCCTCCTTGAAAAGAAAATGTGCAGGAGACACTCAATAAAGCATCTTAATAGGATACAAAGATGAGGTGCTCCACTGGGTGCCTTTGCCATGTGATCCCAAGTATTCTGATATTATTTTTTTATAAAATGGAGATGTGAATAAGAATACCTCTATTCAAGATATAGAAAGGAAAAAAATAAAGTTGAAAGAAAAATAATCCTATTGGGTTTTTTTTTCTTTTTTAAAGGATTGAAAAAAATTGCCAGTAAGTGATAACTCAGTTGTGATAAAACACTGTCTTGATGAATAAGGGGAATTATGAGTGTGAATTATATGTTATAAAGTAAATGCTCCTTAAACTTTAGTGGCTGTTGTTTTCTAGGGTGATGGTGTGTTCTATTTCAAGACTGTGGAAATGGAGATTCCATCAAGTAAAGTGACCCAGCCAAGGTCACACTAAGTGGGAGGATTCTAAGTACCTCTCGCCCTGAATTCAATGTGATCTCGTTTATAGTTTATTGTTCTTCTAGTAGGGAGAGGGTTGCTTAGTGGAGGAGGGGTGAAGAGGAGGTATCAGGTTCAGATCAGAGAAGAGTAGGAAGATAATCTTAGCAGGGGTCTTGGTTCATGCAGGAATATACCAGATGGGATATGCTCTGCTACTGGGGATGACAATTAATTACTAACATGTCACCCTGTAATTCTATCCCTGTGAATATACTCAATAGACTTGAAAGCAGGAACTCAGAAAGACACAAGTACATCAAAGCGGACTGTAGAATTACAGAAGCTGAAAGGGAGAAATGGAGTGCGTATCCATTAATAGAGGAATGGAGAAACAAAATGTGGTACACAGATGCCATAAAATAGCCTTCAGCCATAAAGAGAAATTAAGTCCTTGCACGTGCTAAGTCAGGCATGAAAGAACGTATATTTCTATATCTTGAATAGGGAAAGCACAGAGATAAAAGGTTCTTAGTTGGGAGCTCTGGTGGCCTAGTTGCAAGAAGCTGCAGCGCGCCCGCACACACACGAATAAAATTAAAAAAATGTAAAAAGAAAGTTTATTACTACTGGTCAGTGATGGGTGGGGAGAGTGCAGGCCCTCTGTTGAGGGTAAGTGTACAGAAGGAGTATCAAGTTCCTGTTTGAAGTTAGCAAAAGCTTTTGGAAAAGGATAGTGATGATTGGGGTAGCACAACCTAATGAATGCAATCAGTGTCACTGAATTGTACACGTTAATAGTTAAAATGATTTTTACTTCAGTTAAAAAAATAGTGATCAGAAAACAGTGATTAAAGACTGAAATCTCATTGATAGTCAATCTTGTAATGGGACTTGAAAAATCAATAGAGTGTGCAGTCTTTCTCCTCTTTGCATGGGAGTATAGTGGTTTAGCTCAAGAAACATCACATGTTCCTGCCTCGTACTTTCCCATTAAAATTAAAAGCAGCTTGGAAAAACTTTAGTAGTCCTAATCCACAACATAAAGAGTCTTCCCAGTATTCTGAAAAATTTACAACCAGGAGAAGATAAAATAGATGAATGGGACCGTCTAAGAATCAAATCCCTATGCGCATCCAGAAACTTCTCTAAC
>NW_006399881.1:7159611-7181694 GCF_000299155.1 Elephantulus edwardii
GCGGGGAGAAGGGTGCAACAATGAATGAATGGAATCCCAAAATCTCTGTAGATGTTCAATGAAATGAAAAATAAACAACCTAAATTTAAAAAAAATTAAATCCCTTAAGATCACTAAACTTTTCATTAATGTTTCATTCAGTGTAGAGCTAAATTCAGTTCTCAGTATGTTCTCCCAAAAGCCATCCATCCATAGCTTAGAATACTTAAAATTTTTTTACTTCATTTAAAAAAATGATTGGAAAGCAATAGATAGAGATTGAAACCTTATTGAAAGTGAGTCTTGTGCTTGGCATTTGAAAATTAATAGAATGTACACCCTTTCTCCTCTTTGAATGTGACAATCAGAAGAGCCATCAGCACTTACAGCCCAAGATTCCTCCTGGGCCACCCATTTTTTTCTTCAAAATGAAACCATTAAAGATGCTTGAGAAACACCAATAAACCAACATAATGGTCATAATCAGGGCTTTAGCATACCAGCATACTAGGAATAAAAAGTAAACCCAAGTATATAATTTAATGTATGATTGGCACTTTCAAAATCCCAAATCATGGATACTACAGTGAAGAGTTCTTAGAGACAGTGTTCCACCTGAGGGTGGAACAGTGACGAATGTGAGCCATTCCCATTCTCCACCAGGAAGAGTGTCTGTCTTTGACTCCTTGGCTTCCACTCTTCTGCTCATGCAACATGGTGGGGAAGCTTTTTGCTGTGCAGCTGGGGATTGTGGGTAGTGAGTTTTAAGACTTCACAAAGGGATCAGCTTTAATAGATCAATTTTGGGCAGTGAGCACTGATGGCATGGAGAGCAGAGAGGACAGTGTGAAGGAGGGAGGGGGCATCTGGAGAGAATTCTGACTGGAAGCGGGTCTGAGTGCAGTGAGCAAGTCTTCAGAGGCCTAGGGGGTGCACAACGCAGCCAGGGGGAGGCAACGACCTGCTGCTTAGAAATTCAACCTGACATTCTAGTTCTTCCAAGAAAGCTGCAGACTGACTTCATGAACTCTATTTCTTAGGCTCATATCTGGGGTTCTAACACTTCTCTGGGAAGTTTAATACCAATATCTGAGTAGAAAATAAGCCCAGGCAAATCAAAGGATGATGAGGAACTGTCAGTAGCCAGTTTTTAACACTGAGGCCTGTTACATGTTGATGGGGAGTCCTGTAAGCCTGGTCAGGGGCTCTGGGGCAGGGTGATGGGTCACGTATGGCAGGAAACAGATGCTCCACTCACTCTGAGTCATTTAGGAGGCTTTACTAAACAGGTATCTTATGAACATGTGGGCAGAGTTAAGGGAGAAACAACGCAGGTTGGTTAGTTCAGTATCCCAGGGGTTAAAATAACGGTTACTACTGAAAGGCTGAAGGGCTAGGGGAGGGAGTCTTTTTGGTTTGTTGAGAGCTTCTCCAGTCTGAGTGTGACCAGAACAGAAGCCATTGTTTCTTTCAGATATAAAGGGTTGACTATAGAATTAGGGCATTGGAAGTGCAAGAGGGGAGGAGGGGAGGACAGAGCACAGGGACATTGCCAAAGAGATGAGAGGAGTTGCTGTGAAAGGCCTTGGCTTGAAGTTCCAAAGCTTGTAAGCAGCTAAGGCAATTCTCGAGAATCTTCTAGAAGTTCCCACCCATTGCTCCAATTTACACAGGCAAAGTGTTCTCAATAGCTTAATGGAGAGCCACTGTGAATCGCACCTGCCTACGCATTGGCAGAGAACTAGAATTTCGTTGCTTGCTCCCACGTCAGTATCAGGAGATCTTTCCTCCAGGCCTGTTGGGTTTTTTCCTGGAGAAGGAGCCTCTCATCTCCTGCCCGTGGTATCTGGCTGGTGTTCCTCAGCGGGGGGCTCCATTCCTGGGTTCTGCTGTGGTGGTGACTTGCCACTAAGCCTCTTCTCCATCCTTGGCTGCTGTTCACACTCCAATAAAAATCTAGTCCTGATGGGTAGCCTTGTCATTAGAGAAGTCCAGAGTGAAGGCTACATAGTGGTGTGGACTTGGGGGTGAAGAGATTGAATAACAATGAGTTTTTCTTTCTTTTCAAGAAGAGTGGACTGGGGGGAAGGGGTGGGTAGGGAGAAAAGTGCAACAATGAATGACTGGAAACCCTAAGTCTCTTCAAACGTTCATTAAAATTAATTAAAAGAAAAAAAAATCTAGTCCTGTCTTGTTTCTTCTCCTGCACCCCTATCCTTATGAGCATACTCCCATTTTGTTCTTTTAATGTAATTTTACAGGGATCTGAGTGGGAGAGAAACCAAACACAAACAGTATATTAGCATTAACGAGAAGTGTGCACTTTTTGGTATAATTGGGTAAATTAGATACTTCAAAGTCCGGCAGTTGTGATTTTTAAACGTTTTACTTGTTTAATTTGACTCATTTATTATAAAATAATTGTTGTTATGTGCCATCGAGTTTCCTAAGACTCACAGCAATCCAATGTACAACAGCCCTAAACCCTGCTCTATCCTGTGCCAATCTTACTGTTTCTGACAGACCTACTCCTATTACCCCAGTCACTGAATCAATCCATCTCATTGAGGGTCTTCCTCTACTGTGCTGTCCCCTCCACCCTCCCAAGCAATATGTCCAAACAATATCAGATGAAGCTTCAGACCCTTGCCTCCAAGGAGCAGCCTGGCTTAACCCTCTCCAGGACAAACCTGTTTGTTCTCTTATCAGTCCATGGTATATTCAATACTCTTCTCCAACACCCCAGCTCAAAGGCATCAATTCTCCTTCGGTCATCCCTAGTCATTGCCAGCTCTCTGATGCATAGCAAGTGATTGCAAAGACCATGGCCTGTATCAGGCGCACCTTAGTCTCCAGACTTATATCATTGCTCTTCAGTATTTTTGAGAGGGCTCTGGCAGCAGGCTTTCCCAACACAATATGTCTTTTCAATTTACTGGCTACTGGTGCCAAGAGGGTTGATTGTGGAGCCAACCAAACTAAAGCTATTTACAATCACAGTCTCTTCACCACCTTTCACGATGCTGCCAATTGGCCCAGTGGTGAGAATCTTTGAGTGGTTTTTTTTTAAAAATATTGACCTTCAATCCATATTGAAGGCTGCAGTCCTTGACCCTCTACAGTAAGTGCTTTAGGTCCTCCTCAGTTTCAGCAGGCAGAGTTGTCTTATCTGCATAACGCAGATGGTTGATGAATCCTAATCCAATCCTGACCCCTCATTTCTCCTCATGAGCACAGCTTCCTGGATAATCTGTTCTGCATACAGGTTGCAAAGGTATGGAAATGGACACATCCCTGGCATATACCCTTCCCAGTTTTGAACCATGCAGTGTTTCCTTGCTCTGCTCTGATGACTGCCTCCTGATCCAAGTACAGGTTGTGAATAAGCGTGAGCAAGTGTTCTTGGATTCCCATTCGTCTCAGTCAGCCACAATTTGTTGTGGTACACACAGTCAAATGCCCTTGCATAGTCCGGGTAACACAGATAGACATTCCTCTGGTACTCCCTGCTTTCAGCCAAGATCCATCTAATATCAGCAACAATATCCCTAGTACCACGACCCCTTCTAAACCCAGCCTGGACTTCTGGCATTTCTCTGCTGATGTGTTGTTCTAGTCGGTTTTGGATAATCATCAGCAGAATCTTGCTTGCTTGTTATATTAATGATATTTGATAATTTCCACACTCTGTTGGATCATCTTTTTTTTGGAATGGGAACAAATATAAATCTCTTCCAGCCAGGTGGTTGTCCTACAGATTTCTTGGCACAATTTGGTGAACACATCTAGGGCAGCATCTCTTTGTTGAAATATATCAATTGGTATACTGTCAATTCCTGGGGCATTGTTTTCTGGCCAGTTCTTTCAGAGCAGCTTGAACTTCTTCCTTCATCACCACAGTCTCCTGCTCATACGTTGTTGCATGAAATTCTTCTGTGTCCACCAATTCCTTTTGGTACAATGATTCTGTATACTCTTTCCATCTTCTTTTAATACTTCCTGGATCATTTCATATTCTGCCCAGAGCATCCTTAAATATTGCAACTTGAGGCTTGAATTTGTTTTTCAGTTTCTTGAGCTTAAGAAATGCTGAGTGAGTTCGGCCCTTTTTATTTTCTGACTCCAGCTCCTGGCACATTTAATTATAATACTTTACTTTGTCTTCCTACGCTGCCCTTTGAAATCTTTTGTTCAGCTCCTTAATATCTTGATTTCTTCCCTTTGCTTTGGCTTCTCGGTGCTCCAGTGCAATACTCAGAGTCTTCTCTGATACCCATTTTTGTCTTTTCTTCCTCTTCTTTGTACTGACCTCTTGCATTCTTCCTGGATGGTATTTTTTATATCTTCCCACAGTTCATCTGGTCTTCTCTCATTAGTGTTCAAAGCCTCAAACATGTTCCTGAGATAGTTTTGAAATTCTCATGGGATAGATAGGCTCAAGGTCATATTTTGGTTCCTGTGGATTTGATTTAATTTTCCTCAGCTTCAGCTTAAACTTGCATGTAAGTAGTTGGTGGTCTGTTCCACAGTCAGCACGTGGCCTAGTTTTCACAGCTGATACTGAGCTACTCCAGCAGTTCTTTCCACAGATGTAATCGATCTGATTCCTATGCATGCCATCAGGTGAAATCCATGTGTATAGCCTATATGTGTATAGTTTCTATTTCTTAGAAAACGTATTTGCAATGAATAAATAGTTGATTGTGCAAAATTCTGTCATTCTATCTCCAGTTTCTTTCATTTCTGTCACCAAGTCCATGTTTTCCAACTACTGATCCCTCTTCTCTGTTCCTAACTTTTGTGTTCCAGTCATCCATTATCATTAATACATCTTGATTGCATGTTTAATCGATCTCTGACTGCAAAAGTTGGTAGAAATCTTCTATTTATTCTTCTTTGGCTCTGGTTGTTGGTGCATATATTTGAATGATAGTGGTATTCACTGGACTTCCTTGTATGTGTATGGCTATTATCCTGTCACTCACTATACTGTATTTCAAGACACATCTAGAAATGACTTTTTTAAATATGAAAGCAAACCAATTTTTCCTCACCTTTTTATCTCTGGAGTAATAGATCATATGATCATCTGACTTTAAAAGCCCCATGCCAATCCATCTCATCTCACCAATACCTAGTATGTCAATATTTATGCATTCCTTTTCTTCATTAACAACATCCAATTTTCCTACATTCATGGTTATCACATTCCACGTTCCAATCACTAGAGTCTGCTGACAACTGTTCCTCCTCCTTTGTGTTTCTTTACTTGCGGGCTCCACCTCAGTTGTCCGATCTGCTAGTCTAAGTGTGTTCTTTTGTACTGAGGGTTTTAGAAGGCCTGCTCTTTTGGAAGTGGATGGCCAATCCTTCTTCCTAGTCTATTTTAATCTGAATGCTCAGATTTAGAACAGTATCTTGACAGATAAGCATTTTATGGAAAAGAGGAGATGAAAGATATTTTCCCAATCATAGAAATAACCAATATTTCAGTGTTAGATAAAGAAAAATATAAAACTACAAAGCTATAAAACAGATTAAGATGGAAGGAACAGTTGCTGTACCAGAAAAGAATATTGTGGACCTCTGCTTCTCCCCAAACGGAAGCAATTATTTGCTTAAGATCTTTGCTTTTTACACAGTCACTGTACTAGAAAAGAACTGGTTGGCAACTGAACTATTTCAAGAAGTTGCATATGACTAAGAACTAATGGTGCTGATGGAAGGAGGCCAGGCTGCACTGAACGCATTGGTGAAAAAAGCTTCCTCTGGCAGTTGACAGAATACCAAAGAGGCAATTCAACAAACAGACACAATTGGAAACACCTACTCTTCTATGCCAAGCGATGTGGAAACCACGAAATGTGGAAATGATAAAACATTATCGTCAATAGTACACGTGAGTAAAATCTTGGTGAAGATTGCTAAAAAATGGCTGGAGCAATACATAGAGAGGGGACTTCTAGAAATTCAAGTTAGATTCAGAAGACACTGTGGCATGAGGATTATCTGTGCTGGTGTCAAATGGATCTGGCTGAAAGCAGAGAATACCAGAAGAATGGTCATTTCTGTTTTATAGACTGTGCAAAGGCATTTGACTGTGGGACCATAACAAACTATGGCTAACATTGTTAAGAATGGGAATCCCAAAACACTTAATTGTGCTTATGCAAAAACTCTCCATAGATCAAGAGGTTTAAAATCAGGAACGGTGTGTAGTCTTTTCCCATCCTTTATGAATCTGTATGCTGAGTAAATAAGAAGCTAGGCTATATGAAGAGTAGTTGATGGACAATATCTACTAACAATAACAAATAGGAATTTCAACTCATGAACCCCATGGAAAAAAAGCGGGCTGTTCGTCCAACTTCAGAAGATACTTAGTCTCTAATGCCGCTGGCTTTCAATTCGCAGGCTGCCCTTTTCCTGCCAAAGTACATAGAGCATGCCAACAGCCTCTTGGAACTTGCCTGTCCTCCAAGAATGGGACTAGAACCACATGAGAAGTAAATCAAGGACAAAATGTTGCATAAAGGAAACAATTATTAGTTTAAGATCACTGCTTTTGCCTAGGGAGCTTGTTTGAAAGAAAGGTAGCATGTAATTTCATGTAAGGTTGAACCTTTCACTTTTATTTGGGTCCTGGGAAAAGGTTAGATTCCTATCAGATAACTTGCTTGTATTGTCTACAGTTGAAGATATATGCGTATAGAAATCTTTTCACAAATTTAATCATGAGTACATGTCAACTGTAATTTCAAGCTTCTCTCTTGGTTAGGATGTGTTATTAAAATTGAATGTTTAAGCAATCATTGTCAGACTGGATGTAAGGTGAGGGGGGAAGACTGTATAATTAAAGATTCTAGATTTCTAACTTTAGGTCAGTCAGAGGGAAAGTAGCTAGTTTTCTGAGAAGAGCTTCATCTCATTAATTGCCAGAGAATTGCTACAGCATTCCCCCCGCCCCCCACCATCCCAGGAATTATGATTTTTTTTCCTGGAAGAAAGTTATGAAATCTATTCTCTGTAAGTGCTGGTCCAGATCAGGTTTAATTTTTCTTCATCAGATTTATGAGAAAAACCAAAGGTGATTGAGAACGCTATAGGGGAAATGTGTCTGATATGCTTGAGCCCACTGTGGTAGTCGCTGTAGTAATCCATTTCCTGGAGCATCTTACTGTTGTTATATCCTTCTTTAAAGGGTCTGGAGGAATATTCTGTTGGAAATTAATAGTGATTATCAATTACCTCTGCAATAATTGGTAATTATGGAGGACTATGGAGAATTTTCATCTTCTTGTTTCTTAAAGGAGCTCTGGTTGTTGTGTGTGTTATGAATTGTGCTACTAACTGAAAGGTCATTTGTTCGAATCCACCTGCGGCTCAGTGGGATACAGGTGATCAGTTTCTTCCCATGAAGGTTTACAGTTTTGGAAACCTCATGGAGAATTAACAAGTTTTGATTTTTGTATCTTTAATGTTTTCTACAGTTAAAAAATAATGAGCAACTGTTGTTGTTATTGTTGATTGCATTTGAGTCGAGCATGACTCATAGTGACTTTATGAACAAAAGGCCTGAAGCCCCTCTATCAAAGTTCATAGAGTTTCCAGAGGCATGTTGTTTAGGAAGTGGATGCCACTCCAGCTTCCAAACCTATCATGTGACTGTTTTTATGTGCCATTGAGTTGCTTGTGATGTACAGCACCCCTATGTACAGCAGTTCTGAAGCCTGTCCTGTCCTGAAGCAGTCTCATTGATTCAGACATGCCAACCCCCATTGCCCCTGGTACTGTATCAATCCATCTCATCCGGGATCTCCCTCTCCTGTGCTGTCCATCCACCCTTCCAAGCATGATGTCCTTCTCCAAGGACCAATCTCTCCAGGCCACATGCCCAAAGTATGTGAGGCAGAGCTTCAAAATCCTAGTCTCTAAGGGGAGACTTGGCTTCACCCTCTCCAAGACAGATTTATTTATATCTTTACTGACATCGTTGCTCTTCAGCATTCTAGAGAGGTCCATGACAGAAGATTTCCCCAATAATTTTTTAGAAATTTTAGTACAAGAGTATTTTAAAGAAAACAGTCTATTTGAGCAGCACAAGGGTGTGTATCAGTGGAATGCATTTTCGTTACTAAGGACCAACCAGTTCCTCTGATGCTGGGCTCAGGACTGAGATGAACCAGTGGTTCTCATGCCCTGGCTGTGTCTGAATTTCCCCCCTCTCCCCCGAGGGCTTGTTACAATGCTGATTGCTGGGATCCCCTGCTCAGTCTACACACTAATGCTAATGTTTGGTCTGGGGGGCACATTTGAGAACCACCAGGAAGAACTTACCAGGACCTGGCAAGTAGAAGCCCAAGGCCAGGGCTGGCAAGCAAAGCAAAGAAGTTGAACTTCCCACTTTTGCTTCTGGCTGACCTGTAATTATTTTTTAAAAGAGCAACTCGATTTGACCAACTCTATTTAATAAGAAGATGTGCTAGAAATGAGTTGTGCCACATCTTATTAAGTGGGCGCCTGCTTCAAAGACTTTTCAGTTAAGTCCTATGGCCTCAGGGGCCTGAGAACCATCTGGGTGTGAGGCCTGGACCATGTTTAATTTTTCTGCATGTGAAGATCCAGTTTTCCCAGCACCATTTAGTGAAGACATTCTTCTTCCACTATCGAATGGACTTAGCACCCCTGTAAAAAAATCAGCTGATCATAGATGTGTGAGTTTATTTCTGGACTTTGAATTCTATTCCAATGGGTTTCATTCTGTTGTGTATACAGATGCTATGAATCCGTCAATTCCGTGACATCCAACAACATATGTCTCTTGTTATTCCAGCACCAGGCGGTTTTGGTTTCAATTGCTCTATATTTTAAAATCAGAAAGTGTATGTCTTCCTACTTTGTTCTCTTTCATCATTGCTTTAGCGGTGTGGGGCTCTTGCCATTCTATTTCCAAAGAAGATCAAGAATTGGTTTTACTAGTCCTGTGAAGAAAGGCGATTGGCATTTTGATTGAGATTGTGTTGAATATTCAATGCTTTGGGTAGGACTGACATCTTAAGAATATGAGAACTTTCAATACATGAATGCGGAGCATCTTTACAATTATTTAAGTATTCTTCGATCTTTCCCAACAGTGTTTGTTGCTTTTTTTAATCGGGTTCAATTCTATAATTCCTTCACATCCATGGTTAGATTTACTCCCAGGAATTTTATTCTCATTGTAAGTGGAATTATCATCCCTGATTTCCCTTTCACATTTCTTATTGCTTGTGTATGGGAACCTAGGTGATTTTTTGTTTGTTGACCTTTAACCCTGCAACTTTACTATATTCACTTTTCATTAGATTCAGACTTGAGCTCATTAACCCCAGACTTTCTTTTGCACGTGGTTCATTTCTCCATGTACTCAGCTTCTAAAACTAGGCAACAAAACATGTCTCTTAAATTCTCTCTTCTTTGTAACTGGCTTCAAATAGTGTCTCATCATACCCTATCACTGAAATGCCTCTAGAATGCACCATCTCATGGTGGATGGATGTTGTTTGCCCTTACCTACTCTGGCCCGGACCAGCCCCTCTTCTGCAGGGCTCACTGGAGTCCCCCTTCCAAAGCCAGTCAGTTGAGAGATTTGTGCTCCTCTTTGCTGCCCACAGGGTTTTGTACCTACATTTGCTTGAACATCTTGTTCACAGATTACAATCTGCTGTTAGAATGGCATCCCTGCCACTTCCACTCAGACCTTCGTAAGCCCTCTCACAACTCTGCTTCCCAACGTCTGAGAAGTCTCACTTCTCCTTCTTTCTCTTTGGGAGGCCAGCAAATGTCTGTGGGCACCCTAGACACTCCGCTCCATGGCCACCCCAGTCTGTGATGGGGACCTGGGATTTGACTGAAAGAGAAAACCTTTTTTGCAAGTCAGTGCATACTTGCAACTCTTTATTATGAATAAGCTCCCTGTCTCTATTTTATCAGCTCCTATTTTTTTTTAATTGTTCTGTTGGGATAGTTGCTTCTTATGTTAATGCATAAGATTATGGTTAATACTAGCCCTCAACATGGATTACACTTCAAAATTAAGACAAAAATCTTCACCACTTGGATCTATAAGAAACATCATGGGATAGATGGAGAAAAGATTGAAACTGTCAATAATTTCATCTTACTTGGATCCACAATCAACACTCTTGGTACCAGTAGCCAGGAGATGTATTGCACTGGGAAAGTCTGCTGTCAAGGACCTCTCCAAAGTACTGAGGAGCATTGATGTCAGTTTTAATATTAAGGTGCACCTGATTCAGGCCATTATCTTTTTCAATCATTTGCTAAGCATCTGAGAGTTGGACATTGAATAAGGATGACAGAAGCAGCATTGATGCCTTTGAGCTGTGGTGCTGGAAAACAACACTAGAGAAGTCTCGTGGACTGCCAAATGAACAGACACAATGTCTTGAGAAAAGTGCAGCCACAGTGCTCCTTGGAGGCAAGGATGGCAAAGCTTCGTCTCACATACTTTTGGGCTTGTTGCTAGGAGAGGCTATTCCTTGGAGAGGGACATCATGTTTGGAAAGGTCTATGAAAGAGAGGAAGACTTTCAACAATATAGACTGACTTCAGCAATGGACTCAAGTATGCCAGAGATAATGAGGATGGCACAGGATAGGACAGGGGTCAGATCTGTTGTTCACAGAGTTGCTCAAAGTCATACTTGACCTGAAAGCACCTAACAACAATAAGTTAATGCCATTTATTTGACTGAAAGTTGTTATCACTTATATCAAACTTAAGACCTTAAATTGAGATCTTTTTCTGATTAGTATTTGACTTGCAATTTAATTAGGGAAATGTCCTTACACACGAACTTTGTAGTGTCTCTGTGTGTGAGAGGTATGGTGTATAGGAAGTAGAAACCATATTCCTTGTTAATCTCCTAAGACCACTCTTCTAATTTGTTGTTTGTTGTTAAGTGCCATTGAGTCGCTTGCGACTCATAGCGACCTTATGTACAACAGTCCTAAACTCTGCTCTGTCCTGTGCCAATCACACTGTCTCCGATACACCCATCTCGATTACCCCAGTCACTGAATCAATCCACCTCATAGGGGGCCTTCCCCTCCTGCGCTGTCCCTCCATCCTACCAAGCATTATGTCCCTCTCCAAGGACCAGTCTCTCCTCACAACATGTCTAAAGTATGTTAGACGGAGCCTTAGAATCCTTGCCTCCAAGGAGCAGCCCGGTTTGACCCTCTCCAGGATGAATCTGTTTGTTTTCTTGGCAGTCCATGGTACCCTCAATACTCTTCTCCAGCACCACAGCTCAAAGGCATCAATTCTTCTTCTTTCCTCCTTGGTCATTGTCCAACTCTCTGATGCATAACAAGTGATAGCAAAGACCATGAACTGTATCAGTCTCCAGAGAGACACCATTGTTCTTCAGTACTTTGTAGAGGTCCCTAACAGCAGACTTTTTTTTTTTTAAGACAAGCAGCATCTTGGAAAAATGATGGGAAAATGTTTCCAACAAGGCAGTCTGTACACTGGGGATCTTTTGGTATGTTTTAGGTACAAAATTCCTGCACTCTTTGGATTTGTAAGCAAGAACATGCTACTTCCATTTTATAGCTTTGTCAATTATTATTGTGATCTTTTTTAATAAAATCATTCATAAACATTGTTTCATTCATGTACATTGAATTTTATACAATCATTCATATACATTATCACCCTGTCCCATCCAGTCCCACTGCATCTTGTTCTTGTCTTCCACCCCCTTTTTAAAAACAAATTAATTTTATTGATTTTAATGAACATTTACAGATATTTTGGATTTCCATTCAGTCATTGTTGCACTATTTTTTCTGCCCCCCCAAGTTCGTTCCTTTTTTTTGCCCTTGTAAGTCTGTTTTAATTGTCCAATTGCCATAGTGATTGTCAAAACCAGTTCTGATTAATCTCCTTTGCCAGTGTGTCCTTTGCCATTCCCTATCACTCCTCCCTGAGAGAGATATTTCACCTGATTCATAAGGAAATGGGGACAGCACATTCTCTTAGCTACTTCTTGCTGAAAAGGGACGCTGTAGGTTTCAGGGTGAAGATCTTCTTTCACTACTCTAAAGGGCCCCTTTTGCAATAAGAAACATGTAGACTATAGTGGCGATTGATTTTGGAATTTAGGTGCACTGTTATCAGTTGTGCTTAGCCATATCCTTGAAGATGCATCATGGAATTGTTGCAGCCTAGAAGACACAAATTTAACTAACAAGTTAAAAAGTACATGAGTCAAAAATTAAAAGCAATAATATTCCAAGTAGAGGTTCTAACAAATCAAGTTACAGAGGGACGGTAGTTCTTAAAATAAAAGGCTTATTGACTAGCACTTTGTCTATTATAGTATAAAAATTAGGAACCACAAGATGTAGAGGCTCAACTCTGTCATTTATGGTTCTTAAGTCCTGGACCAAATTCCATCTACCACTGGGTTGTTTTACAGCTCAGAAGTCTGCATGCAAGGCAGAGGTGAAGTAAGGAACAGCTTATGAGGTTTTCAATTCCAACAACTAAGAAATAGTGAGAGGAGTTGGGACCTCAGAAGGCTTTTAGGACCAAATAATAGGCTCTTGCATCCAGGAGAAAATTAATATACTTACCAGTAATGTTAACGCTCACCCACAGCTCTTTTGGGAGGATCTAAATCATTGAATCGTCCTCCTTTGTTTCCAGCTGGGAGCTGGGGCATGTCAGTCCTGTCAGCCACAAGGACCTGATGTGGGCCACCCTTGGCCATGTGTCCTTGAGATCCACACTTAAAGCAAGTGAGTGGGAGCTTCCTCTCTACGCCCTTGCCTATCTGTGGCTCTCATCTGTGACACTGTCTACTAAAGTGGCCCAGCTTTCCACAGTGGAAGCAATTCTGACCTCCTTTATTACCTTGGGGTGGCACTGTTAATGGGTAAGACTTCCTTTTCCTGATACAGGCCCTAAACTGGCAGCAATAGCTGCCCCAATAATTTTGGCCATTCTCTGGTCTTTTCTCTTCCCTCTAGATCCCAGTTGTTAAAAGAGGGAAAAATTTAAAGAAATATATAATAATTTTGAACAATATTTTAAGATTAAGGCTAGAAATATTATCAATATGTTCATTTACAATGCAGAGATACATGTTCCAATGCAGTTCCTATTTTCCATAAATGGTTTTGGTATGAAGCATATTGTAAATGTGGATACAGTCCCACTATTCCTCCTCCATGCCATATTATAGTGTTATTACCATGAGCAGTTATAAATCCATTGCCTTCCTTACTTTAACTTATTTTTTTTACATTTATATTTCTTATTAATTTCAGTAAAAATTTACAGAGGCTTTGGATTTCCATTCATTCATTGTTGCACATTTCTCCCATTCCAAGGCTCCCCCAAGAACACTACCCTCTTGGAAAAGTAAAATTCTTTCATTGTTTTACAAACCCTCACCCAGGTTCATTCCACCATGCAGCTTTCACTCTAGACTCCTGTCATGACAAAAATACCTAATCACATATTCCTTTTAAACAGTTTTCTCCCTCATCTGTTTCAGTGCAGTATACATTACTGAAACCATCTTTCTCAGTCTCTCTCCAACCCCAAGGTCAGTCCTGTTTTACAGCAGTGGCACCATGCAGTATTTGTCTTTTTGTGACTGAGATACTTCACTCAGCATAATGTTGTCCAGAGTCACCCATTTTGAATAATATTGCATGAGTTCCTTGTTTTTTCAAAGCAGCATAGTATTCCATTGTGTGACTATACCACAGCTTCTCTATCCATTCGTTTGTTGATGGGAACTTGAGTTGTTTCCAACTCTGCTATTGTGAACATAGCTGCAATAAACATGGGTGTGCATATATCTGCTTGGATGTCTGTTATGGTCTCTTTGGGGTATATTCCCAGTAGTGGAATTGCTGGGTCAAGTGGTATCTCTATTTGCACCTTTTTGAGAAAGTGCCATACCGCCTTCCACAGGAGTTGCACCATTTTATACTCCCACCAACAGTGAATAAGGGTTCCAGTTTCTCCACAACCTCACCAGGATTTGTTGTTTGCTGTTCTGTTAAATTTTGCTATTCTTACTGGGGTGAGATGATATTTCATAGTTGTTTTAATTTGCATCTCTCTTAGAGCTAGGGATTTTGAACATTTTCCCCCCATTCTTTTTTTTTTATTTTATTGAGAAAAACATATTGGGGGTACAGGGAGGTGAGGGTTGGGGGCAGAAGGGTGAGGATGGGCAGGGATGCAGTTGCAGAGCTGCAGAAATTGGTTAGTGGGGGGAGCAGGTGAAGGAAATGGAAAGGATCTAGTGGGGACCAGATGCTACAGGGGAATGATAAGCATTTTCCAATGGTATTTAAACCAACTGTCTTATTGATTTGGGAACTGGATGCAGACTCTCTGGCTGCTTCATGCTAAACACAGGTGTTGATGTGAAGGGCTAAACACAGGTGTTGATGTGAAGGGGGAAAGGGAGGACACTTTATCACCTTACTGGTGATCTTGGGTTAAGGCTGCTTGCCTTCTTGTTCTGTTAGAAGATATTTTCCTGTCATTTGCTGCCCTCTGGACTGCAAAGTCTTTTCCCAGGTGGGTCCAGTGGGGATGGCTGATTGAACCCAGAGGCTCCATCCTCTTTTGCTTCTTTAGCTGGCAGTTGTATTTCCTTTTTGTCACTGGCACTGGGTTCAGGTCAGGTCTGAAGTAAAACTCAGTGTTAAGGTTACCTGTAGGAAAGGGAGCAAACCTAGAGAGAACAAACTTGTGAGTTACAAATAGAGGGGTTTTGGAGGTGCTGGTTTCAGGTTTACTGGGGGAGAGGGTGGCAGAAAGTAGCCTAGATAAAATTCTGTGGATACCCTAGGCATTTTTTTTCCCACCCATGGGTCAGATGGCACAATCTGGGGACTGAGGAGCTCACCCTGAGGGCCATGACAGCTCGCCCCGAGCCGAGGGCCGAAGACAGCCCGCCCCGAGCCGAGGGCCGAAGCCAGCCCGCCCCAGGCAGAGGGTCATGACGGCTCGCCCCAAGCCGAAGACAGCCCATCCAGAGCAGGGCAACACCCCCCATGGGCTGGCTTGTACACTCCCCCTCTAATTGGCCCCACTCCAATCTGGTCCCCTCGCCTGACCAAGTACTAATGTGCCCAGGGACACCATCTCCAATTCCAGCACCTCCACTTTTACTCCCCCATAAGTGGTCACACTATAAAGTAGGTGTCACTGCCCTTCCCCTTTATAAATGGCCAAGGGAACCTGAGAATTGTGAACAGGCTCAAACCAGGTCTAAACAGCTTTTGGCATAAGCATTCAACAGATCAAAATATGTGGTGCATTTAGGATGTCAGTCCTCTTGGACATGCTTCCACTGTTAAAGTGTCATCAAGTATACAACTCACAGTTACTTTCAACAATCTGTTGTATCAGTGATCATCTTCTCTGGCTGTCCAAGGAAACCCAAACCTGCAGGCAGCAGGGCATCCCCCATGCGGGCGCTGGTGGGCACACGTCATCTCCTGTGTATCATCTCGCATGCGGGCGGCTGGTGGGCGCGCACCATCTCCTATGCATAATCTCGCGCACGGGTGACCTGCGGGTGCGCACCATCTCGTGTGCGCAGGCGGCTGGGGGGGCGCCCGCCATCTCCCACGCATCATCTCCTGCATGGGTGGCTGGCGCGCGTGCTTCATTTCGCGGGCAGGAGGCCAGTGGCCACCCGCTTCCCGTGCCGCCGCCATCTTGGCTCCAAGAATTCTCCCCAGAACAAGTCCACTTTGCGGCAGTGTGGTAGCTCCGCTGTACCAGTCTTGGGGAGGCCTGGTGTCTACCATCCATCTTGGGTGAGGGAATCCACAGGTTCCAGCTGTGGGAGACTCATGGAGTTGCTGCAGCGATGTGGAGCGGTGTGGGCTCTGCGGGAGGGGGTTGGGAGCTGTGGGCCTCACAATCCTTGAATACCTGTTGTTGAGCCTCAATCTTCACTGAAGACCAGTCATCAACTCTTTTACTGTTCAATTATCAATAAACAGAAGTTTGTTGAAGGCTAAAGTGGCCCTGTTCCAAGTGGTCTGCTGCTCCTGCAGCTCACCACGTTGTCTCCACCTCTGCCGCCATCTTGGATCTCTGGATTTTGAACATTTCTTCATGTGCTTGTTAGCCATCTGAATGTCGTCTTCGGTGAAGTGTCTGTCCATATCTTGTGCCCATTTTTCTATTGGATTCTTTACCTTTATCTTGCTGTGGTGCTCAAGTATTTTATAAATTCTGGATATAAGTCCCTTATCTGATATGTTATTACCAAATACTTTTCCCCAGTCCGTGGCTTCCTTTTTTACCCTGTTGGAGATTTTTTGGATGTACATAGGGATTTGATTCTTAAAAGATCCCATTCATCTACTTTATCTTCTCCTGGTTGTAGGTGTTCTTGTCTTCTAATGCTGGTTTTTCTCGTTACTTCCATACGTAGCAGTTAGAATTCTTCTGTAAGGAATAGTTGCCCCTTCCCCCTATTTGTTGATTTTAGTCAGTTACTTATTTTTACTAGTGTGGACTGATACTGATTTTATTCTGTGGGTTATAATCCAACCATACCATTATTTATCTTGTTGCTCAAACTGTTCTGGCTTTGGCCATTGGGAGCACTTTTGGCTTAGCTCCTGGGTCCTTTTGACATGTGCCCATCCCCCCTTTTGTGAAGCATGTCCAGACCTTTTAACATCATGAGACTTTCTTACAGTTCTCCATAAAGCTCACTGGAAGCACTACATAATGACTGTCTTTTGTAAAGCACTTTGCATGTAATTTCTACTAAAGCACAGATGATATGATATTAAAGGTTATCAAAGCAGAATATCACTCATTGCATGAAAATTACAGATGTCAAGCCCCAGTACTTGGAGAGAGCAAATTTTGGTGGGCTGTAAGTGCCAGATAAGGAGGCGCTCAACTGCTTCAATTCTTACCCAACTATGTGTCTACCTCCGAGCAATCAAGTGAGGCCTTTTAAATCATGTGATAAGCATTTTAGGCGTGGCAGCTCTCTAAATGGATTATCTTCTCCAGTAGAAATGGGAATTCAGCGAGACAAAGATGTGGCATTAAACATAGTTGTATTTCTCTAGAGATGAGGTCACATAATTTGAAACACAGCACTCAATATTCTGTTAAAAACACTCTTGGTGTACAAATCTTCGTTTGTGCCTCAGTTCTCATTTTCTCAGGGTATATTCCAAGTAATGTAATAGTTGGGTGATATGGAATGTCTATGATCAGCTTTTTGAAGAAGCGGCACTCTGCCTTCCAGAATGCCATTTTACAATCCCAGCAACAATGTATGAGTTCCTTTCTCTCTACATCCTCTCCAACATTTATTACTTGCTGTCCTGTTAAACTTTGCCACTGTTACTGGAGTGGGATGGTACCTCATTGTGGTTTTGATTTGCATCTCTCTTATTTGGAGCATTTCTTCATGTGTCTGTTTGTCATTTGGGTATCTTCCTCTGTGAAAATTCTTTCCATGTCTTTTGCCCATTTTGTAATTGGGTTATCAGTCTTTTTCTTGTGGAGACCCAGGAGTAGTCTGTAAACTTTTGTTATAAGACACTTTTCTGAGATAGTATTACCAAATGTTTGTTCCCAGTCAGTAGGTTTTCTTTTCACTCTGTTGGAAAAAAAAACCTTTTTGTTACACACATGGATTTAATCATTAGAAAGTCCTACTCATCAATTTTATCCTCTTCAGATTATACATTTCTGGCTGTATTTGGCAGTCTCTTTATACCTTGGACTAGCGCTTCTAAACTTGATCCCAATTTGTCTCTTCGCACCCCCCCCCAATTTGTCTCTTATGGTTTTGGGCTTTACTCCCAGGACTCTGATCCAACCTTGAGTTGGTTTTTGTGTGTGATGTGAGATGTGGATCCTGTTTCTGCCCTCTGCAGGTTATTATGGACAAAACAATACTTTTTATTTTCATTTGAGGTTTGTAGACTGCACCTCTTTGGTGGTTTGAACCCACCAGCAGTTTCAAGGGAGAAAGATGACAAGTAAATTATTGCCTAAGTTGGGAGGGACTGGAGAACATTATGCTGTGTGAACTCTCTCAGTCCCACAAGGATAAATAATGTATAAAACCATTATTGTAATATGAGGGTCTAAGAGGGGTGGAAGAGGGTAGAACCAGAGAGATGAGGAAGTGCAGGGGGAGGGGTGGTTAATCATGGGGTTGTACAATTTGATGGGTGAGGGAAATTGAAAGAATTGGCTCTCAAAAACAAGGAGATAGATGTTTGTAAATAAACCAGTATAAAATTTAAAACAAAACCAAAAAGAAAATACAATGTAAATAAAAGAGTCTCTAAAACAAAAGAAAACAACTCTTGGAAGAGGAAGGAAGGATGAGGAATTAAGCATCTCCTCTCTTCAGCAGCTGGACATGTTTCGATAATAGCTTCCCCTTTGCTGGTCAGCAAGCGCTCTTTAAAGGAAGGGCGAAAGATCAGAGGAACAATTCAGAAGGCCCAAACAATAAATGCCCAAGAAAATGGAAGATTTAAGTTTGGAATTTAGCTCCAAAGTCACTCCTGTGGAGTAGAAATCTACTCATAACTGAAGCACCATTGGGTTTCTGAGGCTGTAAACGGTGAGGGATGAGACTGTCATCTTTATCCCTGGAAGCTGCTGGTGGATTCAAACCATCAGAGAGATGCGTTCTGCAAACCTCAGATGAAAAAAAAATATTTTTTTTTGTCCACAGCACAAATATCATATGAATAACTCTCAGAGACTGGGGACAGGGGAGAGTGGAGATACTGTTTAGGGGGTACATATGGCATTTCTATTTGAAGTGATGAACTTGTGGATATAGTGATGAGTGCATGACCAGGCCAACATAATTAACATCACTGAATTGTACACTTAATTGTTACAGTGTTTTGAACAGAGGAGACAGAACTTCTTGTTGTTAGGTGCCAGTGAGTCATGTATGACGTTATGAACAATAGGTATGAGTCCTGACCTATCCTGTGCCATCCTCATTCTCTCTGATCTACTTGACTCCACTGTTAAAGTCACTGTGTCTGTTCACCCTTCTAAGGGTCTTCCTATCTTTTATTGACCCTCTGCCTTTCCAAACATGATGTCCAAGGACTGGCCCCTCCTAACAGCCTGTTCAAAGCATGTGTGTTGAAATGTCACGATTCTTGCCTCCAAGGAGCACCCCGGTTGCACTTTCTCCAAAATATACTTATTTGTTCTCTTGGCAGTCCATGGGATATCCAGTATTCTTTTCCAACAGCCAGGTCAAAGGCATCAATTATTCCTGTCATTGTTATTCATAACTTAGTTAAGCATTAAAATTAGGGAACAGATCAGGAATTTTTAAAAAGGTAAATTCTTGCTCTCAGTTTTTTTGTGATACCAAAATGCCAAATCCCTGGTCACTGAATCAATTTTGATGTATAGGATAAAGCAGAACAGCCTTATAAGATTTCCTATATATAAAGCTTTAAATAAATGTGTGTGTGTGTGTGTGTGTGTGTATTCCCGCCCCCCCCCATCTATCTACCTTTCACAGAAGCATACTGCCACATCTTTCTCTCATGGAGTGGCTGGTGGATTTGAAGTCCTGATGTCTCGGTTAGAAGCTGATGGGTGCTTAGTCCCTGTACCTCCAGGGCTCCTTTTATGGTCTGCTGACAAAGTTGTCCATGCAAGAAGCAACCCTGCCTCAAGGAGTCCTCCAAAAGGTATGTCCTGAAACAGATCAGAGCTAAAATGAAGTTTTCTGTCTTGTGTTAAAGTGGAGGAAAAGAAAAAAAGAACTGAGGTCTTCCCCAAAGAGGATAGAGAGAAGAGTGAGATTAAGTGGGATGAGAAAAGCTGCTGACTTTGCTTTTTGGTGGTTTGAGTTAGGTTGGTTTTTTTTTTCTTTTCCATTGTTGTTATTTTTATTTAAAAAAATAATTCTAGAGAGTTTGACCACCATCATATTGGTTCCTGAGATGTCAAACACCTCCAACTGTCATGTTGTCCTGAGTGACTGTTCTGAGAATGCATGGGCCAGTCAGCAATCCTCAGCACTTCAGATGCTGCTGTTGTCCCTGTAGTTGAGCATGACTCTTAGTGACCCATGAACAACAGACTTGAACCATGCACTGTCATGAACCATCTTTATTATCGCTGATACACTTGAACCCATTGCTGCAACCATTGTGTTAATTCATCTCTCTGAGCCTTTCTCTCTTTTGCTCACCTTCTGCATTTCCAAGCATCATGTCCTTTTCCAAGGTGCACTCTGGCTGCACCTTTTCTAAGCCCTACCTGTCTGTTCTTTTGGCAGTCCATGGGATATTCGGTACTCTTTTCCAACTCCACAACTCAAAGGCATAAATTATTCTTCTTCAATCCTTATTCATTATCCAGCTCTCAGATGCATAGTGATTGACTGAAAAGACCTGAGTTAGGCACACCCTAGTCTTCAAATAGACATCATTGCTCTTCAGTATTTTGGAGTGGTTGTTGACAGTGGCCATTTCCAAAGCAGTATGTCTCCTTATCGCTTTACTTGGTACCAAGAGTGTTGATTTCATATCCGAGTAAGACAAAAATAATCTACAGCTTCAGATGCTAGCTGACCACTAGTCCAGCTCAGCTATTTCCATGCTGGAATATGGCCAGGGCACCTTCTGGGGTTTGGATCTTTCCCTGAATAGGTTGTGATAATTCAGTGAGCCTGGCTTTGGGGGAGAGAACCTCTTCTGGAATTGCGATGACCCAGGTCAGTTTTAGGTGGGGCTCAAGGAAAAAAACAAGTCTTCGGGATTGCAGTGTAGCTTCTTGTCGCAAAGCCATCAAAACTCTAGACCTTCCCGGGATGCTTACGTATGTAACTTGTATAGAAAGATAGTGCTGATTTCTTGTTAATGAAACTCTGAGAGAAGTTTTGAAAAAGCTAATTTAACAGTTTCAAGAACATCTCAAGACCTAACAAATTTACAGTATGGTGGCAGTCCTATATTAGGTGGTGTTACTACGTGCCATGGAAGTCAGCTTTTGTCACCTGGGGTCCAGTAATCCTCAGCCTTCCTCATGTTTTCAATGACCAAAAAGCTTATCTCTCTTCATTTTCTGCCTGTTTCCTATTTCCTTCACTATCTCTTCCTACCACCAGAGGGTGGAGAGAGAAAGGAAATACTTCCCCTCTGTAAAAAAATCAAACCCACTGCCATAGCGACCCCTTCCTTAAAGGGCCGAATGGAAGTGAACTGAGTTTCCAAGGCTTTAAGAAAGCCTCTTCACCCATGGAGCAAGCCCATCCCCCTTTTTCGGTTAGCAGCCGAATGCTTAACTACTGCATCACCATGGCTCCTAAAAAGAAGTAATGGGGCTGTAAATTTGGTCAGCAGAGTATCTTGTGAGGCAAAGTGTGGTGGTGAATGGACCCCCGTGAGAAGCTTCTGAGATGCCCACAAATTACCTGCATACATTTTAGCGTCCACTCGCGGATCGGTAGCCTATGTGTGAGCACGTTGATGTCCTTTGGGCAGGGAGCCTCAGGGAATTCCTGGCTCCATCCCACTGCTGGTAGAGGCCTTGGCCAGCCACACCTGGCCAGCGCCGCGCCCCAGCATCCCCCTCCTCGTCGAACTCCATTTCCCTCACATCACGTTCCACGTTGAACTGCACTGAACCGCCTGATTTTCTTTAACCTCTCAACATCCCCCTTTAGGAAACCTTTTTCTGGGTTGCCGCCCCCTCCCGGACTACATGCCATCACCCTCTGGACCACTGCCCGCCCGGAGGTCTTCCCAGGTGTGGGTGCTTCACCTGCCGGAGATCACCTCTTCCCACAGTAGCTCCACCTCCCGTCGGTTCCTCCCCGCCCGCTCCCTCCCCTTTCCCACGTGCTCCTCCGCTGCCTGTGCGCCCACAGACCCCCAGCGCCTCTGGTCTCGAGGAGTCTCGCGGCACTTTCTGGGACTCGCGCCCCGCCGCCGCGGGTGGGAGGCGGCAGCGCAAAGCTGCGTACCCCCGAGTGGGCGGTGTGTGTGGGGCGCCCACAACCTGCGCCGGCCCTGCCCC
>NW_006399881.1:7181834-7198214 GCF_000299155.1 Elephantulus edwardii
TTTCGCAATTTCCACTCGCGGGGAGCAGGAAACCCGGCGCAGCCGGGCGCAGCGGCCGCGATGCAGCAGCGGCAGCGGCAGCAGCAGCAGCAGCAGCAGGAGCCGCCCCGGGGCAGCACCGGCCGCAGCAGCAGCAACAGAGGCAGCAGCAGCGGGCGGCGCTGAGCCGCCACCGCCGCCGCGACAGAGTAGGAATCCGGTCCGGCCGTCGCTTCGCCCGTTCCCCTGCCCCGACCCCCGCGCCCGCCTCTGCCAACTTTCACGCTGCCTCGGCGGCCCGGCCCGGCTCCGCGCCAATGGGTGAGTGCGGGTGGTGAGCCGCGGCGCAGCGGGTCCCAGGACGGCGGCCCGGGCGGGGCCCGCGCCTCCCCCCCCCCCCCCCCAGCAGCCCCGGGCTCCGCGCTGTCCCCTCGGACCCCGTCCCTGACGAGCCGGTCCCTTTGAGAGCTCGTCCCCTGACAAGCCCGTCCCCTGACGGGCTCGTCCTCTCTTGAGCCAGGGCACCCATGGGGCCGGCGGCGGGGGTGTGGCTCGTTTTCGGGGCCGGCCGTTTGCTCGCCCGCGCGTCCTCCCCGGCCCTGCGATGCGGGAGCTCGGCCGCGGAGGGGGCCCAGAGCCGCCAGGGTCCCGGCCTGGCGCGTCACCCCCGTGGCGCTGCCTCTTGCTGGGGGGGGGGGTTGCCCTCGGCTCAGCAACGCTTGGAGGCCATTGCCCACACCCTCCTGTCAGGTGGCAGACTCAGGGACCGGGGACGATGACCAGCCCTTGATTGATGAAACATAAGTTCCAAGTTGGCAGGTAGCGGTCATGCTCCCACAGGGGTATGCCCCCATTTGGAATCCACCAGGAGTGTGGGAGCCACCTTGCTGCCCACAGGAGCCGCCACTTGCTTATGTGAAGGACTTGTGATTCCCTGAGCTAGTAAATGCCTGGCCCACCCTGGGGACTGTTTATTCTTGCTGACAGTCAGCCTCACTATTTTTCATGCCTCTGGCAGATTATTTTTGGGTGTTTCTAGGCCACAGGAAGGCTGCTGATTATAATAAATCATCATAAAGTGAGCTCTTCCTGTGTTCAGGTAATGGGGTTTGGGTACACCAGACAGACAATGATAGTCACAGAAATGGTTATGAAGACAGATGCGCTGGAAAAGGGGAGGTTTCACCCAGTCTGGTGTTGACAGGCAAAGTTGAAAGCCCGCTGGTGGGTTATTTGCCCAAACCGGTTTTCCTTGTCTAAAGTGATGATGAGCTGATGGGCTCTCAGCTTAACTGGCACTGTTTTCATACCATCCATCTCTGGCCCCACACCACCCCCACTGTTAATTAGTTCCTCTCTGTTACCCTTTCTTATACAGCACCTCTCCCCTCCCCATGGCAGTAAATTTTTAAAGGGTTTATCACCTCCCTTGTAATCTTCAGGACTATAGATATCGAATGTCAGTTTCACTTGGTGCATGGCACAGAGCAGAATCTATTTCTTGAATGAATAAGGGGTATAAGACCTTCCTACTTTGTTACAGACAAAACCCTCACCTCACACTTTTGCTTGCTTTGACTCCTGAGAAGATGAATCAGTTCCTGACCAGAAAGATGTACTTTAAATGCAACAGTTAAAAAAAAAAAAAAAAGCTATGGGACAAATTGATTTTTCCTTACCCAGCCAAAAGGGACAATTTTGTTACCTTTCATTTTGGGTCTATTTCTGAGAGAGTCACATAAAAAAAAAAAACCAAAAAAAACCAACCAATTAATTAGATCTCAATGTCTTCTCTTGTGGACAAACTGGTGAAAATACGCTTTGTATGTTATAGGGAAGAGGACTGAGGCTTCTTTAAAAACAGACTAGTTTATCATTTGGGTCTGAACTATTTTTCTTTTTTTGGGACCCCCCTGAGGAAATCAGAGTGCCCCTGCAGTTTGCAGTCCCATCAAGTAGAATTTTTATTTCTCTTACTCTGTAAATATTCCTAAGGAGTGATTGTGGCAGAAGTAAAGATTACTTGCTATTTTCACAGTATCTTTAACATCTATGTACTGAAGTATAGAAAATGAACAGTTGCTTCTGTATGTCTAAGAGAACTATTTCTGAAGTGTACACACACAGGCACACACCATCTTTCTAGCCTCCAAGTCTGTCCAGGTATTAATCTGATACATTGTATTCTTATCTACTCTGATAATGATTTTTCTGTTGATGGATAACATAGTAAAACTGTGTTATTCATTCTTTGGTCCGAAAAAGAACTGAAAAATGTCAAACCAAGCTGGTTAGTTGCGAAATGGCCTCTTACAAAAGCCAGCTTAGAAAAGTGCCCTTCCATCTGGAGGAGTGATGCCTATGGTACCAGATCCAGGCAAGACCTCTGATAATTGCAGAATTATTGTTACAGCTCATAGAGGTGGGTAGTGAAAGTTTTGCAGGCCCAACAGTTGATATTCATTTAAAGAACTCTTTAATAGAAATTTTTAACTATTTTTAAGAACGTGTCATTGATAGGTGCCATTGAGCTGACTGTGACTCATAGCAACCCTGTGAACAGATTGAACCTTCTCTATCCTGTGCTATCCTCATGATCTCTGCTGCACCATTTCCTTGAGGATCATCTCTCTCACTTCTTTGGTCTTCCATAGTCTTTGTCCAACTTTCAGATGCATTAGGTGCACCTTAGTCTTTAAACTGTCATCCTCACTCTTTAGCATTTTGAAGAGATCCTTTACAGCAGATTTTCCCAATGTGATACATCTTGATTTCTGGGCCTCTACCATCATCACTGTTGATTGTTGATACAACTAAAATGAAATTGTTGACAACTCTGGTCTTTATCTGTCAGGAAGTTGCCTATTTGCCCAGTGGTGACAATTTTTGTTTTCTTGAGGTGGAGATGCAATCCATATTAAACACTGTACTCTTTGATTTTCTGCACCAAGTGTTTCAGGCTTCTTTTCTTGGTGCAAGCAAAACTGTGTCATCTGCATAACCTCTAAGAACAGTATTACATAGACTGATTAATGCCAAGGTGCATTGGGGTAAGCATTTGGCTTCTAACTGGAAAGCTGCCAGTATAAATTTCCTAGTTACTCTTTGGAAGAAATATGGGGCAGTCTCTGCATAAAAGATTTCTAGCCTGGGAAACCCTAAGGCGCAGAGAATAAGGATGACTGAAGAAGAATTGATGCCTTTAAGTTGTGGTGTGGAAGAATACTGGATATATCATGGACTGCCAGAAGAACAAACAAAGCTGTCTTGGACAGAGTGCAGCCACGGTGCTCTTTAGAGGCAAGGGTGGTGAAGCTTCATCTTAAAAACTGGACATGTTGTCAGGAGGTGCCAGTCCTTGGAAGAGAGATTGTGCTGGGAAAGGTGGAGGGTCAGAGAAAGAGAGGAAGCCCCTCAATAAGATGAACTGTCACAGTGACTGGAGCCTCTCAGGTAGATCGTTATAGTGGACTGTCACAGTGACTGTAGCTTCTCTTGTAGATTGTCATAGTGGACTGTAGCATTTGCAAAATCATGACGATGAGGCAGAATAGGACAAGATTCAGATCTGCTGTTTATAGAGTTGGTATGATTCATAGTCTACTCTGTGGCACATAACAACAAGAAGACGCTATGAGTAGTCATGAACTCCACAGTAGTAGGCTTGGTTTGGGTTTAAAGCTGAAATGAATATAACTTCTTGGTCTCCAGCAACAAGCTTTGAGTTAGAAATGGAAGAAAAGGCTTTATTATATTATATATGATCCATATTCTCTTTTATCCATCATGGCAGACCCAAGCCTTGGTTCTTTCTTATTATTTCACTTATTTTTGCATTACTGACATTCTTTTCCCCACACTGCTGTTTTGAATTGTTTTAAAGTGTGTTGCACACATTAGCCATGATTTATCCATCTGTCCAACAAATATGTATTGACCTGCTTTGTGCCAGGCATCATGATCAGGAACACAGCATGCAAAGACTTGTTGGTGTGGGCTTTCAGAGGAGGGAGACTTTATTATTATGGTTTCCCTTTAGAAATATTATTTTGAAAAAAATGTTATTTTGAATTGATTTGCTTACAAAGTTCATCTAAATTGTGTTTCACACTATCCTTCATTTATATTGTGTTTCATGCAGTCATTCCCATTAATGATGTTTTATAAAAGTAATCTCCAGTAAACTATTACCACCATTACCCTGTCTTTCCAGATTCCCACTAGATCTTTCCCATTTCGTTTACCTCCCTCCTTCTACCCACCAAATTGTGCAACTCGTGGATTTCCCCCTGCCCATCCTCACTCCTCTGCTACTCCTTTCCCCCATTGGATCCTCATACATGGTTTACTACGTTTTCTATTTCTATAATAATGGTCTAATGCAGTATTCACTCACCATAATTCTCTCCAGTCTCTCCCAGGTTATGTAGCAATTTTCAAAATCATTGTTCCTGAGTTCTGTGTAGTATATTCCATCATGTGAATGCACTACAGTTTCTCAATCCATTCGATTGTGGTTGGACATTTGGTCTGTTTCCATGTTCTTGTAATGGTGAATAACAGTGTTAGGAACATAGGTGTGCAAATATCCGTTTGTGTCTCTCTTATCATTTTCTCAGGGTATATTCCAAACAGTGGAATAGCTGAGTCATATGGAATTTCTATGTTCAGCTTCTTCAGGAAATGCCAAACTGCCTTCCAGAGTGGTTGTTCCGTTTACAATCCCACCAACAGTGTATGAGAGTTTCCATCTCTCCACATCCTGTCCAACATGTATTGCTTGCTGTCCTGTTAAACTTTGCCACTGCTACTGGGGTAATATAATAGTTCATTGTGGTTTTAATTTGCATATCTCTTATTGCCGGTGATTTTGAGCATTTCTTCATGTGTCTATTGGCCATCTGATATTTCCTCTGTGAAAATTCTTTCCATGTCTTTTGCCCATTTTGTAATTGTGTTATTAATCTTTTTCTTGTAGAGGCCCTGTAGGACTCTGTACTCTTTCGATATGAGACCCTGTCTGATATATCATTGCCAAGTGTTTTTGCCCAGTCAGTAGGATTTCTTTTCACTTGGTTGGAAAAAGTATTTGATGCACACAGGGATTTAACCTTCAGAAGGTCTCATTCATCAATTTTATCCTCTCCTGTTTGTGTATTTCTGGCTGTATTTGCCATCCTCTTTATATAATAGGACTTCTAAGATTGGTTCCAGTTTGTCTCTTATGATATTTATGGTTTTCTAGGTCTCTGATCCACCTTGAGTTGGTTTTTGTGTATGGTGAGAAGTGGATTCTGCTTCTGTTTCTGCAGGTAGCAGTCCCGTTTTGACAGCAGCATTTATTGAAGAGGTTGTCATTTCCCCATTAGGTAGGCTTTGTTTCCTTGTTGAATATCAGTTGATGATAGATAGTTGGGTCCATTTCTGGGTTCTCTGTTCTGTTCCATTGGTCTATCTGTTTATCATTTTACCAGTACCATGCTGATTTGGTTACTACAGCCATGTAGTGGGTTTTGAGGTCAGGGAGTGCTGTGCTTCTTCCCACTTCATTCTTGTTTTTCAGAAGTGCTTTGCTTATTCAAGGTCTCTTTCCTCTCCAAATAAATTTGCCAATTTCCTTTTCTTTCTCTTGGAAATATCAATTTGGTTTCTGTATTTGGATTGTGTTTAACATGTAGATTGTTTTTGGTAGGATTGTCATTTTCACAATGTTGAGTCTTTCTACCTATAAACAGAGAACACTTTTCCATTTATTTAGGTCTTTTATTGTTTCTCACAGAAGTGTTTTTTAGTTTTCTTTGTAAAGGTCTTTTGTGTCTCTAGTTAGGTTTATTCCTAAGTATCTCAATTTGTGGTTGGCTATTGTAAATGGTGTTGTTTCTTGGTTTCCTTCTCTGTTTTCTTTGTTACTGTAACGGAATCCCACTTACTTTTGTATATTCATCTTGTATCCTGTCACAGTACTAAATTGGTCTACTGGCTCTAACAGTTTTTTGTTGAGTCCTTGAGGTTTTCTGTGTATGCTGTCATGGTGTCTTTGGCGTATAGTGACTGTTACACCATCTCCTTGCTGATTTGGATGCCTTTTATTTCCTTCTCTTGTTGCATTGCCCTAGCAAGTACTTCCAGTAGAACATTGAGTAGGAGTGGTGAGAGTGGGCATCCCTGGTGGCCTAGTGGCAGAAAGCTGCGCTGCAATCCAGAAGGCACGTGGTTCGAGACCACCAGCTGGTCTGTGGGGGAACGATGGGCAGTCTCCTCCCGTGCGATTAACTGCCTCTGAAAACCTGCTGGAGGGTAACCTGTGGGTCAGTTCTGACCCAACGGTGCACAACAACAATGACAACATGTAATTAGAACTCATGATAGGTCTTATGAAAGAAGAGAGGGTAATCTGACTTAGCCTGGAGAGGGATAAGGACAAATTTGGGAGGAAGATCATAACTGAACTGAAATCTGAAGGTTGTCCCTCCTCTCCATCAGGTCACCAGGGACAGCTGGGGTGATTTCTTTGCCCAGGGAGAATGACCACCATGGGGGAACTATGGAATTTCTCAGGGAGAGGATGGTAGAAAGCACTTCTTAAAGGATTGGGAAGTGTGTCAAGTGATTTTAGGGTGAATCGAAGGAAGTGGGGCTTAGCATTGCGTTGGATGTAAGGAAGCAAAGGCGTGACTGGGTGTTCTACAAAATCTTCTCTAGAAAAGCAAAAGCAAACTTAGTGCTGTGGAGTTGATTTGAATTCATGGCAACTCCATGTGTTTCCACAATGGAACTAAGCTCCACTGCGTTTAAAATGTTAATTTTTCAGCAGTAGATTGCCAGGCCTGTCTTCTCAGACACCTCTGGGTAGACTTGAACCTCTAAAATCACAGTTAGCAATGCATGGGTGAACTGTTTGTACCACCAGCAGCTGCAGTGGTGTAAGAGGCATTGTCCTAATAGGTAGGTTTTCTTAGCTGTAATCTTTATGGAAGCAGGCCTTTTCATTTGCTGTTGTGTGGGTTTGAACCACTAACCTTTCTCTAAATAGCCAAGAGCAAGTAATTTGTGCTATCCAGGGACTTCAACGTCTTACCTAGGAAAGAAACTTTAAGGTTACCACTGTAATTGATTAACGAATCAGCAGCCACCATTGGGAGATATCTAGGTTTTTTGGGTTTTTTTTGTAATTTGGGCAAGGTTCGGGTTTTGTCTGTGTGCAGACATGATTTTAAAGTGCTCTTGATCTTGTCTGGATCCATTAGAGGTAGAAAGTGATTTTGGGGAAAGATTTAATGCTCACCAGAACATCCAGACTCAGCTTGGGAGTGCTGGCCATTCCTTATGATTTTTTTTATACTTGCTACTTACTGGACTTTTCTCCACTTGATACTGAGTTCCAGCTGATGATGCCAAGCCAGCTCCCGCTGACCTCTTTTGCAGAGACAGTGGAGCCAGAGAATAGATGAAGGATGAGAACAGGCTTCCAGGTATATGCTTGGCCTCTTCCTTCATATTAGCCAGTTCTAGTTCTACTAAGTAGAACAGACAGTTAAGTGTAAATGCTGTACCTGATGAGGTAGTACCATAGAACATCAGTGCTGCTCTTAATGGAAAGAGGCGGGGGACGAGAATCCTGGTACCCTCTTGGTGGTGGAGGAGAGCCCTTAACACAGTGGTCCTCAGAGTGTGGTCCTAGACTGGCAGCATGAGCCTCTTTTGGGAGCCTGTTAGAAGCAAATATCTAAATCCACTGCCGTAGAGTTGATGCCACGTCATGGCAGTACACTCACCACAGTTATGGCAGCTTAATGAGGAGACCGCTTCGTCTTTCTCCCGTGGAGCATCTGGTGAGTTCGAAGTGCCTGTTGGAGATCCAAAGTCTTGGCCCCTCTAGATATACCCAATCAGAAACCCTGGGAATGGGGCTTGTCAATATGTGTTGTAACCAGGTGATTCTGGTGCATGCTTCGGTGTGAGCAAGCCAGTTGCTGTGGAGTCACTCTCAGACATGAAGGCCCCATCACGTGGCAGAGCAGCACTGTGATCACTAGGGCTTGTTGTGGCTGAGTTTTCACAAGTAGGTTGCCAGGTCTTTCTTCTCAGCTACCTCTGGGTGGACTCAAACCTTCCAATCTTCTGCTACCGGTGAGTTCATGAACCATTTACATGGCCCAAAGACTCCTCTGGTGTGAGACACTGCTCTAATAAAACCTCTCTGCTTTACAGAAGAGAAAACTGCAGTCCAGAGTGTGAGAGTCACTGAGGAATACACAGGCATTTTCTTCATAAAATAAAATGCTGTTAAGAGTGACACATGACCTTACAGAAGGAAGAAAATGTGTTCCCAGCTCAAAACAAACCTCTTGCGGCATTACTAAAATAGTAACATTGATCTTTCAGTAAAGCCAGTTCAAGTCAACCTCCAGCACCTGGGCAGTAGTGACAGCCGACTTCAGGGTTGTTAATTTGGACTTTTAGCTCCAGCATCACACAGATCTTTCCCATCATCCTTTCCCTTCCCTTTGTCTAGACAATGGACTTAAAAATATATATATATAAAAATATATATATGTATATGTGTGTGTGTGTGTATATATATATGTATATATATGTATGTATACAAATATATAAATAAATAGCATTGCTGATAATAGTGTAAATTCATTCAGCTACTGTGGAAAAAAAAGTTTGTTGGTTTCTAAAAAAGACACACATAGAATTACTATATGACCAAACAATTCCGTTTCACTCCTGGATGTATACCAAGGAGACTTCAAAGCAGGGACTCAAAGTGGATACAGGTATACAGGTATTCACTGCAGCATTATTCACAATAGCCAAAATGTGGATTCAGCCCAACCGATAATTGGTTAAGCAACATGTGGTGCATACACACAGGTAGCATTATTTACTCATAAAGAGAAATGAAGTCTCGATATGTGGCGTGGCAGAGGTGAGCCTTATAAACATTATACTGTGTAGAATAAGTCAAACACAACGGGACAAATACTGTATGATCTCATTATGTGAAATAATTAGAAGACACAAATGCATAGACTCAAAAAGTTTATTATTAGTGGATCTCTGGTGGCCTAATGGTAAGGAGTTGTGCTGCCACGGTTCAAATCCTCTAGCCACAAGATAAAGATTATCCTGGTTTCCCAAGAAGGGATCAACGTAATCACAGGAATCATTTAGGTGTAACTTATAGCCTCTGTGTGATTTATAGCCTCTGAAAACCCATTGGAGGGTCGGCTATTAGTGAGGTCCAGCTCTTCAGCACAGACCATAATAGGGGCCATGGGGGGGGGGAGTAGTTACTGCTAAAGGGGTTTTGAGTTTCTTTTTGGGATGAAGAACTTTAGAAATAGTGATGGTTGCACAGCATGGTGAATGTAGTTCATGTCACTGAATTGTATGTATGTATGTATGTATGTATGTATGTATGTATGTATGTATATATGTGTCTCCACAATCAAATGAAATTGTTTGCCTTCTTAAGGGGTTTTTTATGATTTTTCTATACTTGTATTACTTTTGCTATAACAATTTTTTTCTTTTTAAATGTGATTTGAGTGAAAAAAAAAAGCAAATTGGTTTTCCATGCAATCATTCATACACGTTTTGTAATGTGGCCTAGTGGTAAGAAGCTGTACAGCAATCCTAAAGTCACGTGGTTTGAATTCCCCAGAGAAGGATGATCAGTTACTGCCCCCACCAACAATGGGATTTACTGCTTATGAAAACAGCTCTGGGTTCCCCATTGGCAAACAACTGCAACAATAAAATTGCACTTTTGACGTTTCATTATAATTCTTTCCATTGTTCCTTCTGACCTACCCCTTCCTGCCTTCTGGGCTTTATCCTTGGACAAATGCTCTTTTGACCTTATGTGGTTGGTTATTCTAAGGTGTGAGTGCATCGCTGGTCTTATTGGTCACCTTAAAAGCCTGACTATTGTTTAGCTGAAAAATTTTTTTAACTGCAGGTGAGTTTTGTTCCAGATTCTAAGGGTGATTGAGGGCTATAGTATTGGGGGTCCTGCTAGTCTGTATTGGACTAGTAAGCCTGGCCTTTGTTGTTTGTTTGTTATTGTGTTTCCCCCCCTCTAATTCAGGATCTTCTGCTGTGGACTCTTGTAGAGTTAGCCCCATCTAGTCCTTCTAGTGTCAGGGTTGTGGAAGCTGAGGTAAAAGAACACAAACTTTTCATCTTACAGCTGTGGAGGCCAGAAGTCCAACATCAGTCTCACTGGGCTGAAAGGAGGGTGTTGATAGGGCTACATTCTGAAGCTGCTAAGGAAGTATTTGGTCTCTTGCCTTTTCCAGTTTCTAGAGAGTGCCCACATTCCTTGGCTGTGGCCACCTCCCATCTTCAAAGCCAGCGATGGCTGTAGACTCTTCTCTTTTACACCTTAATGATTCCTGTGATTACATTGAGCCCTCCTGGGAAACCAGGATAATCTCTCCATCTCAGATCAACCTTCATTCCCTCTGGTGACTGGAGGCCACCTGAGGTCAGGCGAGAAGGAGAGAACACATTACAATCTTCAGTTTGACAAGATTCCGAGCTTCTCCATAAGAATCACCTAAGGATCTTTTTAAACTCTAGATGCTGATTCACTCTGTCTCGAGAGGAACAAGAATGAACCAGAACAAATCCCCGTTCTAAGTGACCATTATTTTGCCTCCTACACTGCGCTTATGGTGGACTTGATTTTCCTTTTAGTAGTCAAATACCATCTCTCTTAGGTTTAGATTTTAAATTCTATTCATAAATACACATTAAAGTTAGACCTTGCATCTGCCTGCCTGCTTAGCCTGCTCTTCACTTGGCAGGCCCTCTGTCCTTTGCAGGCCTGTGTTTGGAAACTACTCACATTGAGGTGACTGGTGAATGATCCTTCTCCTTAATTGCATGGTCCACTGTCGTAGACAGACTTCAGCATTTTTTTACTTAAATGTGACTTTTGAGACTATAAACCTTTTTCCTTGGCTTCTAGTATACCCATTTCTCTTAGCACTCCTTCCTCTTCTGATTCTTCTACCCTTCCACCTCTGGGGTGCTGTTATTCAGGGTCCTCATGGAACCTGTGTCCTGGAGTAAGCTCAACCGCTTTGCCGATTCAGGTCGTCCTTGTTGTTTTTGTGTCAACTCAGGGAGCCTATGAACCACGGAGAGACTTGGCCCTGTTCCACGCCATCCTCAGAATCTCCATCCTGCTGCACAAATCTCTGTGCTGTGCTCACAACGGACCTCGTTGTAAGTGACGAGAGCAAAAACTGCGTTTGTCTTGGTCATTGTTCTGTTCTCATCACTGGGTAAGTAGTTGTTGTTGTTATGTGCCGTCGAGTCGTTTGCGACTCATAGCGACCCTATGTACAACAGCCCTAAACTCTGCTCTATCCTGTGCCAGTTGCATTGCCTCTGACAACACCCATCCCGATTATCCC
This sequence comes from Elephantulus edwardii, assembly GCF_000299155.1. NCBI lineage: Eukaryota > Metazoa > Chordata > Mammalia > Macroscelidea > Macroscelididae > Elephantulus > Elephantulus edwardii. The sequence goes on from NW_006399881.1 coordinate 7,193,252, forward strand.
AGTCACTGAATCAGTCCACCTCATAGAGGGTCTTCCCCTCCTGCGCTGTCCCTCCACTCTGCCCAGCATGATGTCCCTCTCCAAAGACCTGTCTCTCCTTGCAACATGTCCAAAGTATGTCAGACGAAGCCCCAGAATCCTTGCCTCCAAGGAGTAGCCTGGTTTAACCCTCTCTAGGATGAATCTGTTTGTTTTCTTGTCAGTCCATGGTACATTCAATACTCTTCTCCAGCACCACAGCTCAAAGGCATCAATTCTCCTTCTATCCTCCCTAGTCATTGTCCAACTCTCTGATGCATAACAAGTGATTGCAAAGACCATGGCCTGTATCAGAAGAATAGTAATTAATTCAACAGATATTCACCACCTGTTCATATAAGTAACTGATATTTGTTACTTATACATATTCATTATTATTCCTCACTTTCTGGATAACTTCACCCAGCTGTGTTGTCTTGTTATGTGCTGTTGAATTGAGTATGACTTCTAGGGACCCTACAGACAGCGTATCTGAATCTTGTCCCATCCTGTTCCATTGTCACCGTCTCCGATATACTTGAGGCCATTGTTACAGTCACTGTGTCTGTCCATCTCATTGAGGGGCTTCCTCTCTTTGCTGACCCTCCATCTTTCCAAGCCCATAAATTCCTACCTCCTGAATGATGTATTCTGCATACAGATTGAAAAGATAAGGGGAAATGACACATCCCTGATGCACTTCTTTCTTGATTTTGAACCGTACAGTGTTTCCTTGCTCTGTTCTGAGGGCTGCTTCCTGGTTTAGGTGCCTCAAATTTATCGTGCTGGAAATCTAACCTAGCCCAGCCTGTGTTGCCCACAGTTGCATTAAAGGCATTGCTGTCCTTCCTGCCACTTTCATAAGAACTGTGATGTTTGCCTGTGTTCTTCCTCTTTTGCCTCCCCCTTCTCTCCACCCCTTCCAGTCTAAGTCAGATTTCAAATGTTTCTGAAACTAAGCCCACATCTCTTGCAAATGCACTGGATCCTGGGTGCCTTAGTGAGGTGCCACGCCGTGCCTTGCTTTGTTCCCTACCCGTCTAGGTCTCCGTGTCCTGGTGCATAGACTTCTCTGGATGGGGAACAGATTTCACTGCCTTCTGTTAGCTTCCTAATGCTGCTGTAAACAAATGGCCACACACCCTGTGACTTAAAACAGCTGACTGTATTATCTTATCATTCTGGAGACCAGAAGTCTTAACTGGTTTCCCAGGACCCATATCACGGGATCAGCAGGGCTCCTTTCCTTTGTGGAGGCTCTAGGGGGACTTCTTTGTCTTCAAGCTTCTGCAGGCTGCCCACATTTCTTGGCTTTTGATGGCATCACTTCTGACTTTGATCTTCTGTCTTTTGAAGAGTTGTTGATTATATTGGTGTCCCTGGATGGTGCAAATGGTTAATCCGTGTAGCCTCTAACTGAAAGGCGCTGCGGAAGAAAGGCCCAAACTCTGAAAAAGTGGCTGTTGAAAACCTTGCGAAGCTGATTTACTCTCCACATGTGATTTCACCATGAGTTGCAGTTGACTGGTGGGTGGTTTTTTTTCCTTTTCCGTCAGGCCCACCTGAATAATATTAGTTCATCTCTTCACCTCAAGATCTTTGATTTAATCACACCTGCCAAATCCTTTTGCCATGTAAGGTGACATAGTCATAGGCTCCTGAAATTGGAGTGTGAACATCTTTTAGAGCTCTTATCCAACCTACTATCCCCCACCAGTTTTATCATTTGAAGCCTTTTGCAAAGGCTTTAGTGCTGTAGCATTTCATGTTGTCTAAGTTTGCCATCACCGGGTCTCCTCAGCCTTGGCCCGTTGCCTGGCCTACAGTGAATGCCATATGTGAATGAATGACTGAGCACCCTTTTTACCTAGTACTGTTACTGCTCACATTTTCCTGAGCCTGTGGGCTGCCAGGAGGTTGTGGACTGTGGAATCCCCCCGGCAGAGCATGCTGACAAGACCTGCTTGATAGAGATGAAGATGAGGAAGGTGAGCCCAGAGCTGTCACAGGGCCTCAGTAAAGAACTGCAAGTTTCAAGATGGAAAATTCTCCACACTGGTGGCTTTCAGCTTGGGGTGAGTCTGCCTCCCCATGGGACAGTTGGCAGTGCCTGCAGACACTTTCGGGTGTCACAGCTGAGGAAGTGTGAGTGCTCCTGGCATGTGGTGGGTGATGAGGGAGGCTGCTCAACCTCTTGTTGTGTACAAGACAGTCCCTGCTGCAGAGTGATCTAGCCCCAAATGCCAGTCGTGTGGAATTTGAGGAAGCCTGTGCTGAGGGCACTTCGGAGCCTTGTTAACACAGATAGCGGAAGGCTCCTTTACTTCATCAGGAACAAATCTGGAACATACGACTTTCATCTATAGCCACATCCCGTCTTTTATGACTGAAGCAAGAATCTCCAGAGAGCAGGACTCTTTGGCACTCCCTCCTTCACCATTTTTTAGCAAGTGTCTTAACACAGCTGTCGGTCCATCTTCTGTCAGCACCGGGATGGTGAATCTACAGAGAAGGGAGGGCTTTGGGGCACAGGGTTGTGAAGCTTAGTGTTCGTTGTGCCTTGCTCTCCTCACATTTTGCCTTCCTAGTGGATGTGCTGCTAGGCTGGATAATGGGTCCTTCTGCCACTCAGACGTTGGTTCCTGGAACTGAAGAACTGGGAGAGTCCTTGGCAGTGTCTACCCATATCATCAGATGATGAAGCTGAGGCTCAGAGCTGCATAGTGCCCTGACCTTCAGCAGAGGTAGGCTGTCTTCTAGTGCTGAAGAACAAGCGCGGCCGGCCTCATGGCAGGGACTCAGTCTGCAGCAGGCTCCCACTTCCCTCAGGGAGGCTCAGTCCCTGTGCTGTTTCTTTGGTAAGTTTTTAACCTAAAGATTAGATTCTGTGCCCTTTGGGGGGTTTTAGCCAGTCAGATACTTTGGAGAACACTTAATGGAAGAATAAGAACTCTAGCTGGGATTCCAAAGAAATGTAAATGCTGAAAAACCTATTGATGTAAATTTGATTCTGATCAATTGCAACTATAGTAGCTTAGTGGTAAGGAGTTGTACTGCCAACTCAAAGGCACATGGTTCCAATCCACCAGTTGCTCCAATGGCAGAAAGATGGGCTGTTTCCTCCCTTGGCATTTACTGCCTCTGGTCAGCTATGAGTATGTTCTGACTCAGTGGTACAAACAAAATCAGGACAGAGTAGAATTGCCTGATAGGGTTTCCAAGGCTGTAAATCTTTCAGAAGCAGAGTACCCACATTCTCTATACCTGTAGAGGGAGAAGCTGGCAAGTTTGAACCTCTGCCTTTTGATTAGCAGTCAAGCACTTCAACCACGGCACTACCAACCCTCTTCCAAAGGAAGAGAGAATGATTGGCTCTGTTTTTTAACAATTTTTTTTCCTAGTGGAAATATTCAGATATTTTCTTTGGAAGCCACTTTTTTATATTTTTGTTGTAATCTAAATTCACTCTTTGATTTTGAGTCAGAATTGACTCACAGGCGACTCCCCAGTGGGTTCCCAAGGCGGTCCATCACTCAGGAGGAGACTGCCTCCCTTTCTCCCTTGGACCAGCTGTTGTGGTGTAGGTGAAAGAGAACAAAAATCCTTACAGCTGGACCGATAAGCAATGTCATGATAAGTGAAGAAATGATTAACACGGTCAAGGATTGTATTTTACTTGGATTCACAATCAGTACCCATGTAAGTAGCAGTTAGGATGTCAGACTAAGGATTACATTGAGTTAATCTGTTGCCAGGGACCTCTTTAAAATGCCAAAGAGGACGGATGTTTCTCTTAGGTCTAAGTTGCACCTGACCCATGCCATGGTATTTTTAGTCATCTCATGTGCTTGCATGTGATATTAATGCTATTGTTTGACAGTTTTCACATTCTGTTGGATCACCTTTCCTAGGAATGGGAACAAATATGAACCTCTTTCAATCAATTGACTAGACAGTTGTCCTCCCAAATTTCCTGCCATAGACTGGTGAACTCATTCTGGGCTGCATCTCTTAATTAAAACATGTTACACTGCTATCAGGGCTCAAAAACCACTAAATCATCTTGTGATGCTTGTCCTTAGTAAATAGTACTCAGTTGTCAAGAAAAGCCCGCTGAAGGACTTTTATTCCTCCCGGGGGCCAGAGGAATGGTGAGGACCCCAGAGGAGGCTTTTTTGTCCCTAAGTATGGAGGACAAGGGTAGAGTGATGTGCTATTTAAGTCATCCTGCTGTTTCTTCCACAGTGTCCTGTGTTAACGGTATAGGCATTTTAACAATTCTTTTTAACAACTTCTTTTACAGAATGCATTGAAGTCTTTGCTCAGTGTAGTACAGTGTGTACAAAACACAAAACCCAAGCCCACACCTTACAGGCCAGAGTACAACTGCCCCACAGGGTCCCTGAAGCTATACTCTTTATGGAAGCCAACTGACATCTTTCTCCTGTGGAGCAGGTGGTGGATTGAAACCACTTATCTTTCAGCTGGCTCCTGAGCACTTTAAGCCCAAGGCCACCAAGACTCCTTTAAACAACATACATAGACTGCTTGAGTGATAATCTTCTTAAACTTGCAATTTCTCATCTGCCAGCAAATGAGCTCTTGTATTTTATCTTATTTTTTAAACATAATTTATCTTAAAGGTTTAGACTTAAAAGGACTTGGGGCCATGTTCTAGGTCTGGTCCTTTGGGACTGCACCAGTTTTATCCAGCTTCCCCCTTCCCCTGTGTAAAATTTTTAATTAGCTTAAGTCCTGTCTAATTATTCCAACTAGTTCTTATTTTTGATCTTGGAGCTAGAAGGAAGTAAGTGCTTGAGCCTGTTTTTAGATGAGGGCTGGGAGCAGTTTTTGTTTTGCTCTTCTTTCTTTTTTTTTTATGATTTTCTTTTTTTTTCTGTAATTATATTTTATTAATTTTCATAAACATTTACAGAGATTTTGG
>NW_006399881.1:7198634-7216436 GCF_000299155.1 Elephantulus edwardii
TATGGAAAAGTAAAAGAAAAGATTCTTTCATTGTTTTACAAACCCTCCCCCAGGTCCCCTCCACCATGCAGCCCTCGCTCTAGTCTCCTGTGATGACTGTTTTGCTCTTCTTTCTCTTCAGCACTGGACCATTAACCAAAAGGTTGGAGGTTCAGACCCACCCAGAGGCCTTGAAATAAGGACAATATCTTTAGGAAAGTCCCAGCTTTGAAAACCCTATGGAGTAATTTTTTGCACACAGGAAGTTGCTGGGAATTAGAATTGACTCTACGGCAACTAATAACAACTCCTTAGCTTGTTTACAGATCTCCATGTCCCGTCCCCCCCAAGATTCTTCTGGATGCTCCCCTCTGTATGGGCATTGTACATGCTAGGTTTTGGAAGGAATAAATTTTTTTTGTCATTGTTTGAGTGAAAGTTTACAAAGCAGATTGGTTTTCCATTTAACCATTCATACACACTTTACTATATATAACATTAATTATGATGCACATAATGTAATTAAACTTTCCCCTCTTCTTTTCTGTGACTCTCATTAATCCTTCTGTCTTACCCCTTCTTGTGTTCCACGCTTTTTCCTTAGACAAGTGCTGCTCTCCTGACCATTTATGTTTCTAAGGAGTTTGTCTGGTGTTACTGTCTGGCTATTGTTTGACTGAAAGTTGAGCCCCAGGGGATGATTTTTATTTTTGTTGAAGGGTGACTAAGAGCTATAGTCTTGGATTTCCATCAGTCTCTATTGAACCACTAAGCCTGGCCTTTATATGTTTGAGTTTTGTTTCACATTTCTTCCCATTCTACCCAGTATTTTCTGTTGTGAACCATCTAATTTTTCTGGTCTCAGACAAATTGTTTCAGCCCATCTTTGTTTTTCTCCCCTCTTCTTGTTCTAAATAGGGTCAGACTAATAATTTCACATTAGATGACTGGTTGAAAGCTCTTAAGACCCGAGTAGCTACTCACTGTAAAATATTGTCTTTATGGACTGTGTTATGCCAGTTGATCTTGATGTCCCCCAAGACTGTGGTCTTCAGGTCCCGGAACCAGTAACTCATTCCACCACTGTGTTTGCTTATCATTAAGAGGCTTACAAAACATTGTCCCCTCTTGTCTCTGTTATATACTTGGACATATTTACAGCATATGCTAATATGAATGTAGAAATATCATCTGTTAAACCTATATACCATGGACTGCCAAGAAAACAAATAGGTCTGTCTTGGAGAGGATGAGGCTAGAATTTTGAAGCTCCATCTCATATACTTTGGGCACATGGCCAGAAGAGACCAGTCCATGGAGAAGGATATCATGCTTGGAAGGGTAGAGGGACAGCTCAGGAGAGGAAGACCCCAGATGAGATGGATGGAGATAATAACTGGGGCAGTGAGGGTTGGTGTGTCGGAGTCAGTGAGACTGGCTCAGGACAGGCTCCAGAGCTGTTTCCATAGGGTTGTTATGAGTTGCAGATGACTCGATGGCATATAACAAAAACAAACCTATATATGGCTATGGTGGAAGGAATTAATTTGATGTGAATAGTTTCATAAATCAGTTTTGCCTTTTTCTTAAAGAAATACTCTACAATTTCAACATAATGGTATGGTTTTCTCACTGCCCTTGTCAACTAACTATTAACTGGAGACCTGAGGTGTCAACGCAAGTACAGCCCATCACTGAGCTCCTCAGTAGTTCCTGAGGCAGGTTGGGCAGAGTGTTTGACTTTTTAGCTTCGTTAAGGATCCCTGGTAGTACAGGAAAGAGAATCATGCATTCCATGTTGGCCTGCTAACTGAAAGGTCAGTGGTTCTGATCCACCAGTGGCTCTGAGGGAGAAAGATGGTTGGTTTCCTGCCTTAAAGATGTACAGCCTTAGAACCCAGTGGAGGTTCACAGTGACTTGGAATGGACTTGAGAGCATTGAGTTTGATGTTTGGGTTGGTGGGGCAGTAGGAGCTCGGAAGTGCTGTTGTTAAAGTATTTGGCTGCTGACTGAAAGGTTAGTGATTGGAATCCCCCAGCCTCTCCACAGGGGGACATGACAGCCTGCTTCTGTGAAGGTTTTCCAGTCTTGGAACCCAAATAGGGCAGTTCTGCTCTGTCCGCCTAGGTCTTGAGAGTCAGAATTGACTTGTTGGCAGTGCATCTGCTTTTAGATTTGGAGGCATAGTAGCCTTGATGGTGCAGTAAATATTTAAAGCCCTGGGCTGCTAACCAAAAGGTCGGCAGTTCTAATCCACTCGTTGTTCCATGCTTTGGTAAAGATTCCAAAACCAGACTTGTGGCTGTCTAGTCAATCTGTTCACTGGATTTCTGAGCCTGTAAATCTTCACAGGAGGGGACTGCCTGTCTTCCTCCCACAGAGCAGGTGGTGGATTCAATCTGCCAATTGTTAGGTCAGTAACCCAACACTTAAACTCTGTGCCACCAAGGTGTATCTGCAAAGTGTACAGCCTTGGAAGCCTCCAGGGGCTGTTCTCTTCTGCCTTGCAGGCTGGTGTAGTCAGAATGGACTGGAAGGCTCCTAGGTTGACATTTAGCTTAATTGCGCTCTCTGCCTGTCAGAAAGCAAATCAAAGGCAAGCCACTTGATGTATGTAATTGCCTTTAATGGGCATAGTGGTGATTGAGGGCTGGAGAGAATGGAGGTGGATGTGTCACCAGCTGAGAAAAAAATGAAAGTGGAAGCTGTTCACATGTTGTTCATCTGTTTCTCGGATCTAGAGGCTATGACTGATTGTTGGAGACATTTTAGGCTTTTTCTTTCAATTTGTTGTTGTTGTGGTATACCATAGAGTCAAGAGTTGGAGATGACCCATAACTAACCCTCTACTGGGTTTTCAGAGGCAGTAAATTACACAGAAGATTGCTCATCTTTCTCCCACAGAGCAGCTGGTGGACTTGAACGGCATACCTTTACGTTGGCAGTGCAATTCCTTATCACTAGGCCACCAGAGTTCCCCTAATTCTTTAAATTCAGGGTTTTTAATCTGTTATATATTCACAAGAGTTAAAAATCAAAAGGTGAAAAGAGGTAACACGTAAACAACAACAAAAATCTCCTTCCTGCCTCTGCAATCCAGCTACTCGGGGACCTTTCTGACCGCCAACACTCACAGGCTGTTGGCATGTTGTTTCTCTTGTGATAGCTAGGAGGGACATTTCATACATATTTCTGCAGTGGGGTTTCTTGATTTTATTTCACTCCTTTTCATGTGGTGATTAGTCAGTCAACAGGAAAAGGTGACAATTTTGGGGTTTTTTTCCTGGGGACGTGTGTTGGAACTATGCGTCCTGGTGCTCTGTTTTCCAATTTTGATGGAGTGACATCTGTATTTGGAAGCGTTCTCTAGGAGAATTCTGCTGGGCATTGCTGACTCTCAACTGATTTTACTTCCTGTTTGAAATGTCCTGGATCCTAACCTGTCTAGTCCTGGGTCTTTAACTGAACTAGGATCTGCCTTAACTACCATCACAATATGCATGAGCAAAGGAAAGCCTTGGCATTTTGCCAACTGAAAAAGGAAGGTTTCTTATGGAGCCACAGGGGCCTCTTGTGCAATCCAGAGATGTGAAAGGAGCAGGATCTCAAGAAGAGCCTGGAACCCTAGGTCAGCGGCTACCTGGCATCTCCTCTGATTGCTCATCTCTGTCCCCTTGTCTCTGCAAACTCTCCACTGGACACAATCCATGTTTCCATCCACTTGTAGAGTGGCTCGATTCAGTTACAAGTTGAAATTCCCCCTCATTCAGGGGAGTGAGTGCTCCACTAGGACATACACACGTGCCAGTTGTATCATCACCGCCATGGGAGAGGGGTGGACTCTGGTGTAGTCCTCGTGTCAGCATCGATGCCAGGTGTTCCAGGTGCTGGGACACTGTGACAACATAGGGTTTGAAGCAAAGCCTGCAGGAGTGACTGGTGAGATGGTGCAGGTGGGCGTACTTCTGGGCAGGGATGTGAATGAGGAGGCTTCAAAGCTATGAATCAAAATGTGTGAAAGTGTCTTGTATCCATCCATATCTCCTCGTTTTCCCTTCACAAAGGAACTGTTAGTGTGTGCTGGCATGGCCTCTTCAGAGAGCTAGTGCCGGAGGAAATTCATTTCCTTTGTGGAGCCATTCCCTGAGCAAGCCGTCCTGTCTGCCCCAGGGACACTTGTGCTTTTGAGAAAGGGGCTTATTTTTTCCTTTGAGACTCTAAAATTGTGTAACTGAAGAAGCTTTAACTTTTTGAGCTGGCTGCACTGAAGAAGTGTGGGTGTGACTTTGGTGGCACTTGGATGGTTGATGATAGCGTGCAGCGGGGGAGGGATGCAGTTGTGACATTGGCTCTTTTAGAGAACCTGTGGGTTTAAATGGAGGAAGAGATGAAGGCGTTGTGAAAACTGCCCACGCCTGCAAAGAGGGGGGACTTGGACTGACTGCTTTGTGTCTGCCTGTGCCTCCTTCGCTACCCTCCCTTGTGCCTTCTCTGCTGCTTTCCCTGTTTCTACTGCTTCCTTTTTCCTCTTGTGTTTTTCTCCCTGGCTTCCCAACCCTGCTTGGGTTTTTTGTTGTTGATTTGATCCCCCCCCCCTTTTTTGCTTTTGCTCCATTCTCCCTTTTCCTCCTCAGTTCCTCTGACCTTCTCTTTCACCTTTTCCCCCATCCATCTCCCTTCTCAGTCTCTCCTGTCTCCTTTGCTCCCCTTCTCCTCACTCTTCCTGCCCCCTTACCCCCACTCTCTCTCCCCACCCCTTTTCCCGCCTCTTCTCTTCACCCATTCCCACTGCCTCTTTTCCTTCATATCTTCCCAGCCTTTCCCCCAGCAGCTCACCTTCCAGCATGCCCCCCTCCCTCCCATTCTCCACATCTCTCACCTTTTCTTTGTCTCTCTGTGTGTGTGATTTCAGTGAACAGCTATCACGCAAATCTCTTTCCATTTAACTCTATGTGTATTCATACATGCTCTGTTTTATGGTATTACCTGAAATGTAACAACTCTTCAGGCTTCTTCAGGGATTCTTATGTCCATTATTCTAGTCCTGACCCATTCTGCCTTCTGAACCGTATCCCTGGACGAATGTTACCCTTTTGCTCTTATGTAGTGGTTATTCTAAAGAGTGAATGCCTATCTGCTGGTGGTGCTTCCCTTATAAATTTCTCTTAGGCAAGTTCAAATTGAAGCTGAAGAAAATGAAAACTAGTCCATAAGAATCAAAATATGATCTTGAGTCTATCCCATCTGAACTTAAAAATCCTCTTAAGGGTAGATTTGAAGCATTGGATACCAGTCATTGAAAACCAAATGACTTGTGAGATGACTTCAAGGATATCATCCATGAAGTGAGAAAACAGTCACTAAAAAATGTTGTTGTTGTTGTTGTTATGTGCCATTGAGTCACTTGCGACTCATAGCGACCCTATGTGCAACAGCTCTGACACACGCATCCCGATTACCCCAGTCATCGAATCAATCCATCTCCCAGAGGGCCTTCCCCTCCTGCGCCTGCCCTCCACCCTCCCAAGCATGATGTCCCTCTCCAAGGACCGGTCTCTCCTTACAACATGACCAAAATATGTCAGACGGAGCCTCAGAATCCTTGCCTCCAAGGAGCCACCTGGTTTAACCCTTTCCAGGATGAATCTGTTTGTTCTCTTAGCAGTTCATGGTACCTTCAGCACTCTTCTCCAACACCAAAGCTCAAAAGCATCAATTCTCCTTCTATCCTCCTTGGTCATTGTCCAGCTCTCTGATGCATAACAAGTGATTGCAAAGACCATGGCCTGTACCAGACGCACCTTTGTCTCCAGAGACACACCGTTGCTCCGTTGCTCTTAAGTACTTTAGAGAGGTCCCTAACAGCAGACTTTCCCATCGCAATACGTTTTTTGATTTTCTGGCTGCTGGTGCCAAGAGTGTTGATTGTGGAGCCAAGCAAACTAAAGCTGTGAAGAATCTCAATCTCTTCACCATCCATCCTGATGCTGCCAATTGGTCCAGTGGTGAGAATCTTTGTCTTCTTGACATTGAGCCTCAATCTATATTGAAGGCTGCAGTAGAGAAGAAAAAAAAAACACACACACCTCAAAATGAGTGTCAGAAGAGACCATAAAAATTTTACTGGAGTGTCAAGAAGCCAAAACAAAGGGAGCTCTGTTGGCCTAGAAGCTGCTCTGCATGGTTCAAATCCAGCATATGCTCTGCTGGAGGAGGGGCAATCTCCTGTGCTAGTTGGATCTGATTTGATGGTATACTGCTAAGGATCATTTAAAAACAGAACAGTACATAGGTATAGAACTGCCAGATGTTCAGTATGGATTTAGAAGAGGCCGTGACACCAGGGATATCATTACTGGTGTCAGATGGATACAGGCCAAAAACAAAGAAGACCAAAAGAATGTCTATTTGTGCTTTATTGATTTTGTGGAAGCATTTGACTGTTGACTGTGTGGATCATAACAAATTATGGCTAACATTGAAAGAATGGGAATTCCAAAACACATAATTGTGTTTGTGTGAAACCTAGACCAAGAGGCTGTTATGAGAACAAAGCAAGGGAACACTACATGGAAAGGTGTGCATCAGGGTTGTGACATTTCTCCATATCTAACTTGTCTTTTGAGAAAATTATTTGAGAAGCTCCATAAAAGAAAAATGTGGCATCAGGTTGGAGGACTTGAAGCATTTGTTACAGGAGGTTAAACACTTCAATATAGATTGCATTTTAATGTAAAGAAAAAAAAATCCTTGCCACTGGACTGATAGGCAACATCATAATGGATGGAGAAAGGATTGTTATTTGGGTCCTTCATGTCCTTTGGACCCACAGTCAATACATCCGGCCTCTGAGGTTGTTAGTCTTTGTAGGAAGTGACCACCTACCTTTTCTTCTGTGGAATGTCTGGTGGGTTAAAACTGCTGACCTTTTGGTCAGCAGCCCAACATGTAATGCACTATGTCACCAGAGCTGCTTTGCCAACAAACCCAGAAAAGGTCAAGTCAGCATTCATAGGAGACAGAATGATATGTTTTGCAAGGGATGTGGTTGATTATAATGGGAATAGGGAACTGGGCCACTGCCTTCTGAGCACTGTCTCCTTTTCTTCATACCTCTGCCAGGATTCATCCTTCCTGCAGTGCTTGAGGCCCTTTACCTTCATGTGGGGCTATGCATTAAAAACAGCTCTGAAGGTTGGTATAATATTTGAGACACAAAATCTGTCAGTCATGTGTATCGCCTCAGGCAATCCGAGCCCCTTCCTCAGTGCAGGAACTAGAATCTGACTGTTCTGAGAACTGTTTCCATTCTGTTTTCTTCTTCCCCTAAATGAAATAACCATCTTAACACTTTAAAAAGTTTCCTCCCTTTCCACCGTTTTAAAGATTGTGGTAAATTGATGTATAAAAAATTTTGCTATTTTAGTTTTTTTTTTTAACTTGAACAGTTGTGTGACATTTAAATCATCTTGTTCCTCGTTCTTTGTGCAGTTTTTCCATTACCCTTAACAGAGGCTCATTGTTCCCTAAGAATTAAGTTCCCCTTTCCCCCTATCTCAAGCCTCCCCTGGGTAGCAACTAGCAAACTTTGGTCTCTGTACAGTTGACTGTCCTAATTATTTCATATCGTGTGATCATACAATATTTGTCCTTTTGTGACTGACAGATTTCACTCAGCAATGTTTTCAAGGTTCATCCACATTGTCACGTTTCAGGACTTGATCTCTCCTCACAGCTCAATAATATTCCATTTATGTTTATACCACATCTTGTTTACTCATTTTTGCCCCTTTTAAAAAAAAAGTTTTGTCATGTACATATATGTCCCTTAAAAATATATTACCTGACGCATGAACAATACAATACAGTGCAAATGAAAGATTGTATAAAATATAATGTACATGCATGAAACAAATGTGTACAAATGATTATATACAAACCAATAAAATATATTTTAAAAAACCCGCCCTAAAACCCCTAAGCCAGTAAGCTCTAAACTTTCACCCAAATAACAATAGAAAGCTTTTAAAAAGGAGGAAAATATTGCCTGGTGAATCTAATTATACTCTTATAAATGATTAAAGTAAAGACATTTTATTTGGGGTTTTTTTTCGAATATGCACAAGCAGAAGTACACCAGTTCGAGTTTTTATGTATATAGTTCAGTAATAATCATTATATTCTTTGGGCTGTGTTCTCTTCCTCTTTCTAAGTTGTTTGCCATTAATATAAACTCATTGCTCTCTGAGATTTTCCTTTGAGTTGCTTTTGTCAGTTTGATTGCATTTACATTAGATCTTAACACACTGCTCAATACAGACATTCTTAATTGTTGTGTGTTAGTGAGTTGGAACCGACTCATAGCTGACCCTCCAGCAGGTTTTCAGAAGCAGTGAATCCGATTGTTCATCTTTATCGTATGATGGATTTAAACCATGTGCCTTTGAGTTGGCAGTGCGACTCCTTACCGCTCAGCCACCAAAGCGCTCTATTCTTTATTAGTTAAAGTAAATTGCTATTTAGTTTTAAGAAGACTTCAGAGTTTGTTTCTTGATTTAAGGTTTAAAGATTACCTCCTGGCAGTAGCTTCATTCACCCTTCTTGGCTCCAGAAAGTCAGAATTCCATGAGAATTTGAAATTATATTCTGCATAAAATAGTAAGGATTTGCTCTATGGATTTGAGCATAATAAAATTAAATACCCCCAAACATATTGTCTGATTCTGCTTATAACTTTAATATAACTGGGATCCGTATTGTGTTTGTGTCTTCTTGTCTCTGGTGATGGTTCATTTATTTTTACTATCAAGTATTTTATTGTTTGAATATGCCCTTGAGTATTGGTCTTTTCTCTTTATTGACTTCCCTTTGCCTTGCTTCTAGTGTTTTGTCATTATAATCCAAGTTCCTATTACCATTCTAAGGAATGTCTCAGAGTACATAAACACAATGTATTTCTAAAAAGTATATAGCAAATAATGGTTTTGCTGGGTTTTAAGTTACTAGATTTCCAACCTGTTTGTACAAGCATAGTTCCCCAACAAATTAATGAGGTAGCATACTAATGACTTATTGTCAATCAGTGTGCCCATTGATTGAACATTAGAAATGGAATTGAATTTTAGAAAAGAAAGCTAAATTGTTTTTCAAAATGTTTGTGCTCCAAGTGTAAAATTTTCTGCTGCTTTCTCTTGCCACCATTTAATATCCTACATCTATTAGAGTACATACTAAGTTGCTATCAAAGAGACCTCAAAAGAACACAGGGATTGCTCTCTCTCTCCCAGATGTCTGCTTAGTGATCCCAGTGCTTCTCAGTGTAGACAAGTTACCTCTCTCTTGTTGCTCTCACTGTTTCTGGTTGTTGTCTTTGTTAGCATGATGGGATCCATCTCCTCAGCATTGTTTTCCAGCCCACAGGAAGCACTGTGTGTAGGGTGAGCGATTTCCACACCATAGGAAGGAATTTAGCCAAGTTCTCAAACCTCAAGGCAGCCTGGGAAAATGTAATTTCCAGCTGGGTAGCATGTGCCCAATGAAAACTTGGGAGAAAAGAGTGGGAGGTATGAGTTCCTTACTGCTGCCATAACAAATTCCAACAAATTTGATGGTTTTAAACAACACAGATTTATTTTCTTGCAATTATGGGGGCAGAAGTCCAAATGATTCAGCAAGTCTGTGTTCCTTCTGGAGGGTATAGGGGAGAACCTATTTTCTTGCCTTTTCTAGTTTCTAAAAGCTGCTTTTATTCCTATGCTCATGGCTCTTCTTGACATCACTCCAACTCTGCTTTTGTCACATCTCCTTCCACCTTCCAGTCCCATCTTTTAAAAACTCCTTTGAGTGCATTAAGAAAACCTGGTGATATCCTGGTAAAAGCAATCAGTTTCTAACTGATAGATCAGTAGTTTGTACTATCAACCTCTCTGTGGGATAGAGTAGGAGAGTGTTTCCATAAAGAGTTATAACCTTGGAAACTATGGAACAGCGCTCCTCTAGCCTATTGGGACATTATGAGTTGAAATCACCTTGATGGCAATGGATAATGGTGATTATATTGGGCTCACCAAGATAATCTCTTCATCTCAAATCCTTAATTTAGTCATGTCTGTACTGTTCCATTTGCTTCGGTATGTTACATATTCACAGATTCTAGGATGTGGATATTTTTGTGATGGACGTGTGTGCGTGTGCATGCTTGTGCATGCTTCTGTTTCTAAAAGGAGGAAGTGGGAGAATGGCCACTGGAAGTTAATTAGTTGTGGCTATGTCATACTCCTGCATTTTTGCCAATCTCATGACCGTGGATGTATTTTAAAAATATCAAGTTGTCAGAGCTGGTGAACTTTCTGAAGACAGGACTGTTTTCTTCTACTCTCTGATCCTTGTAGTTCAGATGTCTAAGCAGTCACAAAAGGAAACTCTTTTTGAGGCCTACATTCTTTCTCCTAAAGGAACATTTCACTCCTTAGTCTCCTGTTGCCTTTCATGGATAAATGGCATTTCCTTGCAATTTCCTCAGGAAAGCCAACAGGGCAGGTAGCATTGCTAGGACTAGATGATGCAGTGTGTGCCAAGGTCCTGGCACATAGTTAGAACTCAGACCAGCACACAGTGACCAGAACCCTTTATCTATGCAGAACCATTTACCTTAAATTTAGCTCATGATAGGTGCGCATATTCTGGGATGGTGGGAGAGAGATAAGCAGTGCTTCTTTTTATTTGTGCATTCCAACAAAAAGGGGGGAAACCCCACCTAATTTCAGATTATTCAAATTGTATTGTTTTTCAAAAATTCTGTGTTTATCAACATTCATGTAAATTTTCAAAGTCTAACCCTCAAAAGATTAGGAGCTGATAAAGAGTAGATTGCTTTCACATTCTCACTCTTACACTCCCATGCAAAAGTAATGAATCACATGCATGCATTAGGAAAACAGATATTCACACTGGGGGACCACACCACTAATCCCACCACTTCAGGACATATTACGTAGAGTGTTAGAATCAGTTATATGGACTGAGAGTTCTGGCTGGAACATTGAGCATAAGAGTAGTCATGTTGTGGGATGAGCCTTTGCTCTGTGAGATCAAAGTGTATCTTTTAAATACAGCACATAGAGCAATCTTAGGACTCTTAAGAGCTGGGAGAGCCACACTAGTTGTCTCAAAGTGGTTCATGGTCTTTTATGACTCTGGAATTGCTGATGTTTGAGAATCAGATTGAAATGTCGTGTAGCATGTTAGATCTGGCAGTCCTTTAACATCAGGTCTTTTGGTAATGTCGGGGCTGATGTCCCTGCTTGGTTATAGTCACAGCGTGTCTCTTCAAATGGGCACATGGGGTTTATTTTACTCTGTTCCTTGTGCCCCTTCGTTGCCTCCTGGATTTGAGCCATGCCTGACAATCAGCTGTTAGAGACAGGGAGGTTCATGCTGCCGTTTCCAGCTCTCAACCACTTGGGTGACTTACCAGCTCCAGGATGCCCTAGAGTTGGACACCAGATACCCTAAATCCTCCAGAGAGTTTTCCTTTTCTCATAAAATTATAACCAGAGTATTCACTCCTTGGCAGTCTGCTGGTAACAAGGACTAAGTGAGCTTGCAGGAGGAAGTGTTATTTAATGACTGACCCCCAGATCTTCTATTTTGAACATTTCCATCACATCTAGCCAGGTTGCTATGCTGCTTTTCATTTTATAGCCATGTGTCTTCCTGGCTTAGGGATGAGCAAAGCCAATGATTCCTAAAGTCCCAGGCTCTTCCCACTCACCTGAGCATGTATATGGACTCCATATTGGGTGTCTGTCCCACAGAAGACCCTGTGCTTTGAGAGCTGCTGCTTTTATAGATTGCCCTATGAAGAGTACTCAGATGGTGGACCTCTAGTGGTAGAAGATATTTAAAGGCACTGTATGACTTGGGAACTATGAATAACCTCAATTAGGAATGTTTTTAATAAAACCAAACCAGTTGCTATTAAGTCACCTCTGATGCATGGCAACCAGGTGCATGTGTTACAGTAGAACTGAGCTCCATAGGGTTTCCAGTGGCCGACATTAGATCACCAGGACTTTCTTTTGAGGCACCCCTGGGCAACTCAGACCTCTCACCTTTCTGTTAGCAGCCAAGCATGTGAATTGTTTCACCACGCAGAGACTCCAGTGAAGCTTTTAGAAGTGAGGCTGTGTTGTTCTTGTTAGGTGCTGTCAGGTCACCCTTACCCAGTGTACATCAGAACAGATGGCAAAATCAGAAGGTGTTTCTCCATCCCTGTTGGACTTCAGTTAATTTGTAATACCAGCTTTGCCTTCTCTCCTCACCTTGTATTGGCAGCTTGTTGTTCATTGTCTTTTTTCTTTTTCTCCTGCTATCAAATACTGCCTGCTTGTAATGAAGGTGGGACTAAATGGATAATTTATCAAATGTTATGTGCACCCATTACACACACATGCACATTCATAGAAGGAAGAAGCTTTCTAGAGAGTGAATCAGTAGTCTGTGGTTGTCATTAGGGAGCTCAGTAGCACAGTCCATACAGAGTTGCTCTGCTAACCCAAAGGTCACACCTTTCTGGCTGTTTCGATCGACCAGTAGCTCCATGGGAGAAAGATCAGAAATCTCCTCTCACGAGATTTCTAGCATTTGAAGGCCACTGGAGGGTCAGCTATGAGTTGAGTCTGAGTTGACAGTAATGAGTTTAAGAGTTTACATAGTCAACAAGATTCAGTGATCCTTCACTGATTCCAGCAGCACGGCCCTCAGCCTGTCCTCCACCCCCACCCCTCATTCTGTCTTGGGAAATCTTGGCTCTGAGCCTGTAACTAACCAATTCTTGCATAAGACGAGGAGAACAGCATGCTTGACTCAGTTTGTGCATACTGCTGTTGCAATTGTACTTGCTTAGATTTTATAGTGACAAGCCAGAATAAACTACAAATCAGGGAGGAGTTATTTAATTTTGAGTTGAGATCTTAAGAAATCTTATTTATCTTTGTCTCCTGGAAAAGATAAAGCAGTCCAATTTGTTGTAGCCTGACATAATTCCCTCTTCCTTTCCCCCACCTCCCTCCCAGCCCTAACTTCCATGTTTCTAGAAGCACACTTTAAGAGAGGGCAGGTCCTGGTTCAGGAAAGGCTGCTAGGGGAATGCAGTGATCATGGAAATCATACTTGTGGTTTTCAGTGTCCCCAGCACCAAGGCAAGGACCACAGCTGTCTTGTCCACAGCAGGACCCCAGTACCTGTCATTCTACTTCTCCCAGAATAGAGAGTGAAAAAACCCCCACCATTGTTGAATGAATGAAAACAATGGATAATGGATGACTCTAATGTCAAAGTCTCATTTCCCCCAAACAGGCCAGAAATTGGTATTTGACGGTATTACTTACTCACATCTCGTGTTACAAAACACATCTCATTCTGGTCAGTGTTGCTTGAGTCTCCTGGTATTGTCTTTGCCATCTTGTACAGTCTGTATGTTTGCAGTGACTAAATCACTGATTGTACAAAATGGAATAATTCGATCTCCAGCCTCATTTCTGTCACCAAGTCCTTAATTTCCAGCTATTAGTTCTTTGTATCCAAATGCATTCTAGTCACCAGTTTTTTGTTTTGGTTTTTTTCTTTACACCACAGGTCTCATATGTTTATTGAAAATATGGGAGCATTAAAAACCGCACACATTCCATGGGAAGTGATCAGATTGTGACAGAATTTTAACTTGATATGGTAGCATGTCAGTCAACTTGACGTAGTGTGATGCTAATGAACGGAGGTTCATTCTTCGTGCTGCCATCATGTGTGCAACTCCTTAGAGACCTAGCGTGGCTCTTCTCCAGTGTTTCCTCTTAGAGTTGTACCTCATTTTATTGCCAGTTTTCATTCAAATCCACAAGGATTCTGCTTTTGTTTCCTGGCCAGGAACCTTGATCCTGAAAGTCTTGTGAGTCTTGTGAGAAGACGTAGTGAAGACAAATCAGGGCCACACCTCAGTCACCAATTATTATTTATGAATCTTGATTCCATGTTTAGTCAGCTTCAGGCTGCAGAAGTTGGTGTTCTGTGTTGTGTACTGTGCAGTGGGAACCAACTCATAGCTGTCCCTCTAGGAGGGTTTTCAGAGGCAGTAAATTGGACAAGGAGATTGTCCATCTTTATCCCATAGAGCAGCTGGTGGATTTGAACAGAGTACTTTTGGGTTGGCAGCACAACTCCTAGAAATCCTCAGTTTCTTCCTCTTTGGCCTTAGTTGTTGGTGTATATATTTTAATAATAGTTGTGTTAACAAGTCTTCCTTGTATATGTATGGAGAGTATCTTATCACTCACAGCACTGTATTTGAGGATAGTTCTTGAAAATACTCTTTTTTTTTTACTGTGAATACTATACCGTTCTTCCTCACTTTGTCATCCCCAGCCAGCATAATAGATCATATGTTATCTGATTTAGAGTGGCCAATGCCAGTCCATCTCAGCTCATTAATGTCTCGAATGTCAATCCTGATGTATTCTATTTCAATTTTTTACAACTTGGAGTTTTTCTAGATTCAGACTTCATACACTACATGTTCCAGTTAGTAATGGATGGTTGCAGCTGTTTGTCCTCTTATGGAGTGACTTCCCATCTGGGCTCTGCCTCTAGCACTATACCTAACAGTGTTCCTCTATTCACAGGGTTTTCTAGGCCTGTTATTTTAGAAGTGGGTGATCAATCCTGTTTCCTAGTCTGTCCCAATCTCACAGTTCCAGTGAAACCTGTAACTCTGCTGGTGACCCTGCTGATATTTGAAATACTGATGTCATAGCTTTCAGCATTACACATCTGTGGAAAGAATTGTTGGAGCACCTCAATAACAGCAGCCAAAACCATGCCAGGCACTGACTGTGGAAGAGCGAAGCAATTATTCATGTGCATGTTCAAATAGAAGCTGAAGAAAAAGAAAACAAGTCTACAAGAACCAAAATATAACCTTTAGTCTATCCCATCTGAATTTCAAACTGATCTCAAGAACAGGTTTTATACATTTGAATACAAATGACCAAAGACCAGATGAGTTGTGGAATGACAGCAAGAATGTCAAATATGAATAAAGCAATAGGTCATTATAAAGACAGGATAGAAAGCAAAGAACAAAATGGACGTCAGAAGAAACTGAAAATTGCAGTGTAACAAAGGCAGGCCAAAGGCAAAGGAAAGAATGCTGAAATGAGAGCTGAACAGAGGACTCCACAGGGCAACTCGGGGAGGCAAAACAAGGCATCACAAAGATATCATCCATGAAGAAAGCAAAGGATTGTTACAAAGACAGGGGAGAAAGAAAATACCAAATTGATTTCAGAAGAGGCTCTGAAAATTGCATTACAACATCAGGACGCCAAAATAAAGGGAAGAGATGCTGAAGTAAAAGAGCTAAACAGAAGATTTCAAAGGGCAGATTGAGAAGACAAAACTTGCAAGGAGGAATTTGCTCAGCATTTCTTAAGATAGAAGAACTGAAGAACAAATTCAAGCCTCAAGTTTCAGTACTGAAGGATGCTGTTAATGTAGAACGCGTATCAGGATCCAAGGGGGCTGAGGGTGGAAACATAGAGTTGAGGATGGGGGTGTGTGTGGGGGCAAGTGATAATCATAAAGTCACACAGTTCGATGGATGGAGGGAGGCGGGGGTGAAGGAAATGGGAGAGGTCCAGTGTGAAAAACAAGGTGTATGAGCTTTGTAAATAAACCAATATACATTTTTTTAAAAGTTAAAAAAAAAGTCTTGAATGATCTAGGAAGCATCAAAAGAAGATAGAGGAACAGGACGGTGGCCATTCAAGTTGGGATGTGCTAAAGAGTGTGTAACAACTCACCTGTGGGGAGAGGCAGCACAGAAAGAGGATGGAGGGGATACACACAGTCACTCTCCCAGAAAGAATTGAGTCACATGGAATCGTTTCAGACGGTAGCATATGATCAAGAATAAAGGAAGAAGTTTAATCTGCACTAAATGCACTGGCAAAAATAAAATAATCAGGCACTAGGAATGAATTGATACGAGTTAATGTGTTCCAGCAAACAGGTGAAGCCCTGGATGTGCTCACAAGGCTGGGCCAAGAAATTTGGAAGACAGTTAACTGGCTAATTGATTGGAAGAGATCCATATTTGTCCCCATTCTCAAAAAAGTTGATCCAGCAGAATGTATAAATTACTGAACAACATCACTGATATCACATGCAAGTAAAATACTGCTGATGATTATCTAGAAATGACTAAAATAGTACATAAACAAAAAGCTGCCAGAAATTCAAACAGGGACATCATTGTTTATGTTGGATGGATGTTGGTTGAAAGCAGAGACTACCAGAAGGATGGCTATTTGTGTTTTATTGACTTCACAAAGGCATTTGACTGTATGGATCAGAACAAAGCATGGCTGACATTGAGCAGACTGAGAATCCCCAAACACTTTATTGTGTTCATGCAAAATCTGAACCTAGACCAAGAAGCTGTTGTCCAAATAGAGCAAGGGAACATACATGGCTTAAAATCAACAAAGGTGTATTTAAGGCTGTAACCTTTTAGCACCAAACAACAACAGCAACAACTTGTAAATGTTTGGAAGTATTTCTCTAAAGGGGCCACGGTGGTGCACATGGTTAAGTGCTTGGCTGGTATCTGAAAGGTGGGTGCTTTGAATCTACTCTGTGGCTCACTGAAAGAGCATCTGGTGATTTGTTTCCATGCAGAGTATACCAAGAAGACCCGGTGGGCAGTTCTGTTTTGTCCAGTGGGGTCATTCATCAGAAGTCAGATTCAACTAGATGCAACTGAAGCACCAAAACCAACAAAAAGTAAAATTGTCCCCAGTGGAGTCTGTGCTTGACCCTCTTCTGTACGTAGGAGGATTTTTCTGTGGCCCTCGATTAGCTGTTACTTGAGGTGTTTTGCGTTGAACGTGTCAAGAAAAGACCCATGGGTAGCACCATAGAAAGCACACATGACAGTGTTAGGACCGCTGGTGGACCAGCATGTTTCACCATCTCCCAAATTTCATGGTGACAGGCCCACCACCGATGAAATCTTTATCTTTCTTAGTTGTGGTGAGTTTTCAGGTTTGTCTCACTTCCTCCCAGGGCCAGAATGAAGCACTCTCATGTGCTCTGAGTTGTGCAGAGGCGAGCTGAGATAAGGGAGCCCAAGTGCTGGTTTCTGCGGGGTTCTCATCCTGCATTTTAGGGAAGTGTTGTGGGCCTCATTGCACCCTGCGCTGTGAGATACTTTTTTCTTCTTTTTTGGTTTTTTCACCTTCTTTTCTTGCCATACTTGAACTTTAGCCCTGAACTCAATCCCTAGTGTTTTACTTTAGGATTCTTTTCCTCCTCGCTAGGGAGTAATTGCTTAGAAAATGCCCTCCTGTCAAAAGCATAAAATGTTTGATGTCATAAATTGATGGTGGCAAGTCCTGTCATTTGACTTCATACTTGAATCATTGCTAATGGCTGACTGATTATAGCATACCGGTGGGGCCCTTTGGAGGCTGGTTGGTTTGACTTGCATGTCTGCTGTCTGCCTTTCCCGGTGTATGAACACTCCTTTGGGGGCCAGCCCACTTATCACAGACACTTCAATCTTTTAATGCTGTAATGCTTTGGAGAATTATAGGAGCCATATGCCGCTTCCCAGGTAACTGAGGCTTGCTAAAAATAGTGCTTCAATGGCACCACAATTCCAGCACTGGCAATCATTGCTTTTTTTTTTTTAAATTTAGGTTGTTTATTTTTCATTTCAATGAACATCTACAGAGATTTTGGGATTCCATTCATTCATTGTTGCACCC
>NW_006399881.1:7216536-7230921 GCF_000299155.1 Elephantulus edwardii
GCACCTCCCCAAACCCCACCATCTACCCCCAAATATAATCCACTCTGCAACCCTCATTTGCTTTTTATTTTTAGGCCAGCCTTTGTTATTCTTAATGACTTTCAAGCCTGGGCAGTAGGAATCACTGAGCAAGCTCTTTGTCAGTTGGACATTGCCATAGTTTGAACCCTTCCTCCCTCCCAGTTAATTGGATGAAAATCCAAATCCATTGAAACACAGGGTGCTGACCTCTCCATAGTGCTTTTTCCACCTCCACCCTCTGTTAAGGGATTATGTTTCACTGTGGATGAGGGTGCTTGCCACAGTAAAAAAAGAAGTTGAAAAGAGCAAATTCAGGTTGCTGGTTAGTTTCTGGCATCAGGCTGAAAAGCAGCCAGAAGAACCAAATGGCATAAAACATCTTTGAGGCCACTGGCAAACAGAGAGGTTGCGCCTCCACACAAAGAAGGTTTGGGTTGATCTGACATGGAAATTGTCATTCTATGCTTAGTTGCAAATTGCTGTGTTAAATGAAAAGTGAGGATCAGCATAGCCTCCATTGCTCATTTCATAAGTAATAATCTCATTTTACTATCCCCATTCTTTCCCACCTTCAGCTACAAAAATAACTTTGAGTGGGTTTTCTTTTTAAAGATCTGTGTCAAGAAGATACCTCACAAAAATGGCACAGGCAAAGTATTCTATTTAGAATTTTCCCTGTGACATAAAATCACATGGGTTTTGTGGCTTTTTGCACAGACTTGTTTGGAGATGAATGCTAGTGGGGACCCAGGCCAGTCAGCCCCCAAAGGTGCTTTCAAGGGAGGCAGCTTAAAGTGGTGTGAATTTTTGGTCATTTTACTGTAGTAAAAATCATTAATCAGATTCAAAATAAGCTGCACTGATATTTGAGAACCTGTTGTATTAGTTTTCTATGGCTACTGTAACAAATTACCACAAACACTGTGGCTTAGAATACCATAAATGTATTATTTTAAGTTTCTAAAGGTCAGATTCTGATTCTGTTTTTGCTAGGTAAATCCAAAGTCTAGGAAGGGCTGATTTTCTCTCTGGGAGCCCCAGGGGAGAAATAATTTCTTTGCCTTTTCCAACTTCTTGAAGCAAGCACTCTTCCTCTGTCTTCAGAGCTTGGCAAAGGCAAGTTGAGTTATTACCACATCACATCACTCTAATGTTCTCTTCAGCCCTCTAATATATCCCCCGATTTTCTTTTGCTACTGTCTTTGAGAATATACACAGCAAAACATATGCAAATCCTAGTCTCTATGTTTACAACTTAGTGATTACGTTTTTTTAATTGTGCAGCCATTCTTACCTCCTTTTCTCAGTTCTTCATTACTGCTCCCTAAGATTACTATCTCATTTTCACAGTTGTTGTCAATTTTATCCCATATAGATAGTTCCTCATAACATAGTGCTCAAGGAGGGCAGCTAAGCTAAGCTACTGTTTGGTAATAAGATGACTTCAGGGATATTTTTGGTTTAAAGTTTAAAGGTTTATCTCAGGGCAGTAGTTTTCAGGGGTTTATCTACCCTCCATGGCTCCAGGATGTCTGGAGTCCATGGGAATTTGAAATTCTGTATTTTCCCCTTTTGATCAAAATTCTTCTGTGGAATTTTTGAATGAAATGTGCAGCTATGATAGTTGGGCACATTCCAGTTCTTCTGAGCCTGTGGCAAGTGAGCCAGTTAGTCAGCATTGCATATCTTTTTTTTTCTATAATTATACTTTATTAATTTTCATAAACATTTACAGAGATTTTGGGTTTCCATTCATTCATTGTTGCACTATTCTCTCTACCCTCCTCCCAGTTTGTTCTTGTCCAAATGCCACAGTGCTTGTCAAAGCCAGTTCTGATTAATCTTCTTTGTCAGTGTGTCCTTTGCCATTCCCTATCACTCCTCCCTGAGAGAGACTTCACCCTGAGTCATAAGGAAAAGGGGACGGCGGATTCTCTTAGCTACTTCCAGCATTGCATATCTTCTAGTCCTGATGCCTCCTGCTCTTTTGCTTCAGATCAGTAGAGACCAGTTGTTGTGCCTTATGTGGCTGCTTACAAGTCATTAAGACCCTAGACGCTATATAAGGAACATATTATTAGCCTGTTTAACTGGACTGTCCCATGCAGCCATAATTAAATCTGAAACCCAAGGAGCCAAATCCCAGAAGATGTTTGGCTGTATATAAGTGGCCTCTGCAGCTACTCTTTTATTGTTACTATTGTACATATAGCTGTCATACAGCTTTTGCCAGTTCATCTTTTTCTAGTGTATCTGAAATGATGAGGGAGGCACAGGCTAGGGCAGGGTTCTGGTTGGCTGTTCATAGGGTCGCTGTGAGTCATACTGGACAAGACAGCACCTAACAGAAACAACAACTTACTAACAGCAATTATATTACTCAGCTGTGCAGTCTTACTGTTAACCCCTTTCTCCTCCCATCCCTGGTTGTTGTCATTGAAATTGACCAATAGTTGTCCCTCGAGCAGGTTTTCCAAGGCATTAAATCACATGGGAGGAGATTGCACATCCTCCTGCAGAGGAACTGGTAGATTTGAACCACATGCCTTTGAGATTGCAGGACAACTTCTTAGCATTAGACCACCAGCACTCCCTCCAAACCCTGGTAGCCACTAATAAACTTTGTTCTCTGTTATTTGCACTGCATTGTAGTTTTACATTAATGAAGTCATATAATGGTTGTCCTGTTGTGATTGGCTTATTTTGCTCAGCATGTCTTAAAGGGCTGTGCATACCATAATGTGTACCAGGACTTCAATCCCCTATTGACAGAGTAGTATTCCATTGTACGTACCATGTTTTGTATGTATTTTCTTCTTGACTAGGCAATGATGTTGTTTGTAACTTTTGACTATTACCAATAGCACTGCAGTGAACATTGGTATAAATGTCTCTTTTTGAGTTCTTGCTTTCAAGTCTTTTGAGGACATGCTTAGGAGTGGCATTGCTGGGTCATATTACAATTCTATTTTTATTTTTTTTGAGGGACTGTTACACAGTTTTCTACAACAGCCATGCCATCTTGTGTTGTCACCAAGTAATGGATAATTCAAACTCAGTGCTGAATAGACTTCAACTCCTAGCAACCCTCCCTTGGGTTTCCTTGACTCTAAATCCTAACAGGAAACGATTTCTGATCTTTCTCCCACAGAGCTGCTGGTGGTGTCAAACTGCCAGCCATACTTGGCCTTTGGGTTAGCAGTGCAACTCATTGCAGACTACACCAGAGCCCTCTAGCAGATGTGTTCCAGGTTTCTCACATCCTCACCAACTTTTGTTACTTTCTTTTTAAACCTGTGGCCATCCAAGTGGTAATGAAATGGTACCTCGTTGTGGTTTAGCTTTGTATCTCTGATGGCTAATGATGCTAAACATTTTTTATGTATGTCAGTGGCCGTTTAATTCCCTCTTTGATGAAGCGTCTTTTTAAAGCCACTACCCACTTTATGATTGGGTTATTTATTGAGTTGTTGGAGTTTTTAATGTATATATTTTATTTGGATTTTTGTTGGATACGTGGTTTTCAAGCTATTCCCTCTCATCAGTAGTAGCTTGTCTTTTTCCTTTTTAAGTTTTTTGATAAAAATATTTTTAATTTCATGTTTAAAATTTCATGTTTTTTATTTACTTTGTCTTTTTGCTCTTTGAGGTTTTGTAATTGTATTACATAACCCACTATTGAAAGCTAGGTCTGGCAGCATTACCCCTGCTTGTTCTTCTGAGAATTTTATGGTTTCAGTTAGTACTTGTCATTTCTGAATCCATTTTGAATGTGTTCTTGTGTATGTTGTGAGGCATGGATCCTGTTTAATTTTTGTGCCTATGGAAATCCAATTTTCCCAGTACCATTTATTGAAGCAAGCCTTCTCGCTCCATTGACTGGACTTAATTCAGTGGAGAATAGCCAGTCAAAAACCAGTTGACCATAGCTGTGTGAGTTCATTTTTGGACTCTCAGTTCTGTTGCATTGGTCTGTGTGTTTAGTGTTTCACTAGTAACAGACTGTTTTGATTACTGAAGCTGATAGTATGTTTTTAAATCAGGAAGTATGAATCCTTTTACTTTGTTCTTCTTTTTCAACAATGTTTTAGCTATTCAGGGCCTTTTGCCATTTCCTGTAAATTTCTTTCTATGAAGAAGACTATTCACAATTTTGTTTAGATTATGTTGAATCTGTAGATTGCTTTGGGTATTCTTGACTTTATAACAATATTAAGTCATCCAATCCATGAAAATTGAACATCTTTCCATTTATTTAAGTCTTCTTTAATATCTTTAAAACATTTTTATAGTTTTCATTGTATAAGTCCTTCATGCCAATTCCTTAATATTTTATTATATTGGATGTAATTTTATAAATGTAATTGTTTCCTGGATTTCCTTTTCAGATTCTCTTTATTTCTGTTGAATCTGCTTATTTTCTGTTTTGCATTTATTTCTACACTTCCTCCATTCTTATAGATTTAGTCTTAGTTTAGTCTTTTTATAATTCCTAGGATTGTTTAGGCAGTGGTTCAAATCCACCAGCTCCTTATGTGCAGTTTACTGCGTCTGAGACCCAGTGGAGGGTCAGCTTTGAGTTGGTTCTGTCTTGATGGCACAGCACACCACTACCACCCCCACCACAACAGAGTTGTTTAGTTAGGAAGATCTGACATCTTATTTTTAAAAAATGTAGGCATTTACTGCAATAAGTTTCCCTCTCAGTACTGCCTTTACTTATCCTATACTTTTAAATATGATTTGCTTTCATTTTCATTTGACTTCTCATTTGATTTCTTCAAAATCAGAAGATTGACAAATTGATATTTTAGTTTGTTATTTTTTAAATATTTGTCTACTTTATAGGTTTGGGTTCTTTTTCCCTGCTGTTACCTGACTTTTACCTTCACTCTGTTGTTGTTGTTAGGTGCCATCAAGGTGAGTACGATCCACAGAAACTCAGTAAACATCAGGTATGAACCTTGCCCTAACCTGTGCTATCCTCATGATCTCTGTAATGCTCAAGCCCATCGTGATGCTGACTGTGTCAGTCTGTTGTGGTCAGACTGAAAATTCTTTGTACGATTTCAGTATCTTTCAATTTATCAAGACTGGCTTTGTGAGAGAAAAAGTACTCTCTTCTGGAGAGTGATCAGTGTACACTGGAGTACAAAATAATATTGTGCTGTTTTTGGTGCAACCACTGTGGAAGGTGGTATGGCGCTTTCTCAAAAAGTTGAAAATAGAGATACCATTTGACCCAGCAATTCCACTACTGGGAATATACCCCAAAGAGACCATAACCACCATCCAAGCAGATATATGCACACCCATGTTTATTGTGGCTTTGTTCACAATAGCAAGGAGTTGGAAACAACCTAAGTGCCCATTAACAAATGAATGGATAGAGAAGCTGTGGTATATTCACACTAAGGAATACTACACGGCATTGAAAAACAAGGAACTCATGCAGTATTATTCAAAATGGGTGACCCTGGAGGACATTATACTGAGTGAAGTATCTCAGCCACAAAAGGACAAATACTGCATAGTGCCACTGTTGTAAAGCAGGACTGACATCAGGGGCGTGGGGAGACTGAGAAAGATGGGTTCAATAATGTATACTGTATTGAAACAGATGAGGGAGAAAACTGTTTAAAAGGGATAGGTGATTAGGTATTATTGTCATGACAGAAGTCCAGAATGAAGGCTGCATAGTGGAGTGGATCTGGGGGGAGGGATTGTAAAAGAATTTTACTTTTCAAAGAGAAGAGTGGACAGGGGGGAGGGGTGGGCAGGGAGAAAAGTTCAACAATGAATGAATGGAAATCCAGAGTGTCTGTAAATTTTCATTGAAATTAATAATAAAAATTAAAAAAGATATTGTGTTCTTTTGGGGTAGATAGAGTTCTTTATAAGGAGCTCCTAAAGGATTGGCAATCTCCTCCCTTGCAGCTTACTGTCTCTGAAAACCAGCTGGAGGTAGAAGTCCAGTTTTGCCAGCACCATTTGTTGAAGAGGTTGTAATTTCCCTCTTTGATAGCTTTGATTTCCTTGTTGAATATCAGTTGACCGTACATAGCTGGGTCTATTTCTGGGTTCTCAATTCTGTTCCATTGGTCTTTGTGCTTGTCATTGTAACAGTACCATGCTGTTTTGGTTACTGCTGCTGTGTAGTAGGTTTTGAGGTCAGGGAGTGCAATGCCTCCAACCTCATTTTTGTTTCTCAGAAATGTTTTGCTTATTTGGGGTCTCATGCCTCTCCTTGGAAAATGAATTTCATATCTGGATTGGGATTGCATTGAACATGTAGATTGCTTTTGGTAGGATTGTCATTTTCACCATATTGAGTCTTCCTATCCATGAACAGGGCACATTTTTCCATTTCTTTATGTCTTTTATTGCGTCTTGCAGAAATACTCTGTAGTTTTCTTTGTATAGGTATTTTGTATCTCTAGTTAGGTTCACTCCCAAGTATCTGAAACAGGATCCACATTTCACACCATACACAAAAATCAACTCAAGGTGGATCAGAGAACTGAGAGTAAAGCCCCAAACCATAGTGTTCATAAGAGACAAACTGGAATAACATGCTAGTTCAAGGTATAAAGAGACTGCCAAATACAACCAGAAATGTACAATCTGAAGAGGATAAAATTAATGTATGGGACCTTCTAAAGATTATTAAATCCATGTGTGCATAAAAAACTTTTTCCAACAGGGTGAAAAGAAAACCTACAGACTTGGGAACAAACGTTTGGTAATACCATTTCAGACAAGAGTCTTATAACAAAAGTTAACAGAATACTCCTGGGCCTCCACAAGAAACAGACTGATAACCCAATTACAAAATGGGCAAAAGACATGGAAAGAATTGTCACAGAGGAAGATATTCGAATGGCAAACAGACACATGAAGAAATGCTCTAAATCACTAACAATAAGAGAGATGCACATCAAAACTACAATGAGGTACCACCTCACTCCAGTATCAGAGGCATAGTTTAACAGGGCAGCAAGCAATAAATGTTGGAGAGGATGTGGCAAGAAAGGAACTCTAATACATTGTTGGTGGCATTGTAAAATGATACACGCATTCTGGAAGGCAGTTTGGTGGTTCTTCAAAAAGCTGATCATAGAAATTCCATATGACCCAGCTATTCCACTACTTGGAATGTACCCTGAGAAAATGAGAACTGAGGCACAAACGAATATTTGTGCACCAGTGTTCATAGCAGTATTATTCACCATCTCAAGGACATGGAAACATCCCAAATGTTCAACCACAAACAAATGGATTGAG
This sequence comes from Elephantulus edwardii, assembly GCF_000299155.1. Lineage (NCBI taxonomy): Eukaryota > Metazoa > Chordata > Mammalia > Macroscelidea > Macroscelididae > Elephantulus > Elephantulus edwardii. Next base: position 7,223,842 of record NW_006399881.1, read on the forward strand.
AAATGATGATACAGTCACATAATGGAATACTACACAACACACAAGAGTAATGACTTTGTAAATTATCACATAACTTGGGAGAGCCTGGAGAGCATTATGCTGAGTGAACTAACTCAGTCCCACAAGGATAAATACTGTATAAAACCATTATTGTAGAATGGGTATAAGGATCCAAGAGGGGTGGGAAAGTTTGGAAGCAGAGGGATGAAGATGCGAAGGGGTAGGGGGGAATTAATCATGGGGTTGTACAATTTGTTAGGTGGGGGCTTGAGAGAAATTGAAAGAATTTGTTCTTGAAAACAGTATTCAAATTTGGCAAATAAACTAGTAAAAAATTTAAAAATAAATAAAAAAATTTTAAAAAACCAACAACAAACCTGCTGGAAGGTCAGCTATGAGTCAGTTCCTGCTCGATGGCACAGGACAAAAACAACAGTGCTCTTAATCAATAGGAAGCTCTGATGACTTGGTGGTAAGGAATTGTGCTCCCAACACAAAGGTTCGAATGCACCAGATACTCTGCAGAAAAAACCTGGGCATTCTCTTCCTGTGGAATTTCCTACCTCTGAAAACCTGCTAGAGGGTCAGCTATGTGTCGTTTCAGTCTCAATAGTACCACCAACAACACAGTGTTCTTTGTATGTCTGTTAAATCTAGTTGGTTTATAGTTTAATCAAGGTCCTTTGCTTTCTTGTTGATTTTCTTTCTAAGTGTTCTTTCCAGTGTTCAAAGTGGTATTCTGAAGTCTCTAAATATTACTGTGGTACTCTTTCTTCCTTAATTTCTCTCTGTTGCTTGATATATTAGGTACCCTGCTTTTTGTTGTTCTGTACTGTTGAGCTGGAACTGACCTATAACTGACCCTCTGGCAGTTTTTAGCAGCAGTTAATCCAATGGCAGCCAGTTGCCCATCCGTCTCCCATAAAGCAGCTGCTGGGTTTGAGTCATGTTCCTTTGGGTTTGGTTACTGTAAAGGAGAATAGACAGATTCAGACTGATTCCTTGGGGAGTCTGTCCTGTTGGTTTCAGAAACTTGTGCTGTGGGGTGCACAGGGTAGCAAATAGGGTGCTAACTATGGGAGCAGAATCCACTGTGGAGGCCTCCTGTAGCAGTTTGTAACACCGTGGCAAACAATTACTAAGTGTGGGAGAGGGTGCTACACTCTGGCCATATCCCATTGGGGGTCTGCTTGTTGCTCTAAGAGTCTCCTGATCAATTGTTGGCTGTGAGTGCACCTTTCATTCAAGACTGCGGCCTCGGTCAGCAATCCCTAGTGCAGACAATACATCACTGGCCTTCTCTTAAAATTTGCAGTGGGCTTGCAACTGGCAGTCTCAGTAGAGGAGGTCTCCAAATAGACTCCTGGGGAGGTGGGCATTGTTGGCTTTACAACAACTAGGGTTTTGGGGGTTTTTTTAGCTCTCTATGTCAGGTAAGGCCAAGAAGTCAGTGGTTTTAGTAGTAGCCTGGGTGGAAGACAGCTTCCACATTTGCAGAGATTGAGGAAGTTATGAAAGACGTTTTTCTTAGAAAAGTTGGCCTTGACTCTTGTTTCACTGTTGGACTTTGCTGGAGTTCTTCTGATGATCGCGGCTGGGACTCTTACTCAGGAGCTCCCCTCCAAGGACTGCTGGGGCCCAGGAATGCCATTGAAGAGGGACAGGGAGGCTGGATAGTAACCGCAGGGCTGACTGGCAAGAGAGCAGTGAGGAAGCAGGGAATGAGTTCCGGAGATGACAGACAAGTCTGCCCCTTGGGAGAAAGAAAATAGAAGATGGGGTTAGTTACATCTGGTCCCCAAAGAAAAGAAAAATGAGAGCTTTTATGTTATGCACTTGTTGATTAATTCTGCTGTCAAGTCCATTTAGAGACTCTGGCGTAAATAAATGTATTTGATCACCTTTGAAATCCAGTGTACCACAGCCTGAGGAATTTCAGTGTAGACACGTGATGTTACAAGTAAGGTTTATCATTGCTCTAAACTGTTCTCTAATAACCTCGGCTGAGCCGGCATTCTCTGGCAAGCCCTCTTGCACAAAAGAGACATTCAAAGCAGATCTGCTGGCACTCCAGTATTCAGTAATCCCTAGTGAGGGGACTGAATCCTGTAGTGGTTGCCCATAGGCCCCAACGGAGGTCTGGGCCACTACTCTGAACTGGGTAGACTCCTAGTCTCTCCAGATTCTTCTGTGTGGATCTTGCAATGGTCATAATACCAACATAATATTTTCACCTAAACCCATTGGGATGTTCTCCATTGCTCATTTTCATCATGCTAATTAACTAACTCTGGTGCCTTTGGAAGTTAAAGGGGGCCCCTGGAATGTGGAACTTTGATTAGACCCATTAGCCTTAGTGTGTTTGTTTCTTATTTAGGTGCTTCATTAACTGGTCACCTTAGGGTAAGGACAAAAACTAACTAATACACATCTATGTACTGTTTTGTTAACATTTATTTTTTTTTAGGCATTTCAAAATTGGCTTTAAATACTCTTCAGGGCCCCACAAAGTGCTTTGGGGTAAAAGCTCATTACATATGAATGTGGGGTTGGGGTGCCCTGAGAAAGAAAAGGGGCAATCTCCTGTGCCAGTCAGATCTGATTTGATAGTACACAAGAAAAAAAGGGGAGGGCGATTGTCAATGATCACCATCATTGGACCATTTTGCTTCATTGACAAGAGCATGGCAGCTAAAGTTGACATTAGGGAGTAGGAACCACATACTAGGTGGCTGGTTCCAGAGTCAAGACTTTCACCCCATCCTGACAACCCCTGTGCTCTTGAGTAAAAGGGAACTTGAGTGACTTATGTAGTGTGAAAATCTACCCTCCCCACTTTGGGGAAAACCAAAACTCTATGCCTTGTGCATAGAAGACCTTGCGGATGGCAGCCTTATTTTGTATGAGCTGTGGCTAACCCTGTGATGAATCTTCCTGTAGAGGATCTAGGAAATACCCTTCTACAATATGGAAAGAAGAGCTTACCTATTTTGGTTGGAGTTGTTATGAGTTAGAATTCACCAAACATTTATAGTACCGTCATAAAACACACACACACACACACACACACACACACACACACACACACACACACCCTAATGTGTCATAAGGATTGGAGGAAGACTCATCATCAACCTGTGTTATCCATGCTTGCAGAATGTGAAGAAGACTTGAAGTACTTGATGCAGAAGATCAAAAGTTACAGCTTTCAATACATTGGACCAATAGGCTACATCATGATGAATGGATAAAAGATTGATGTGATCAACAATTTAGTCTTGCTGGGATCCCCAATCAACACCTGTGGTAACAGCATTTAAGAAATCAAGATCTGATGTGTTTTGTTGGATAAGGCTACTGTTAAGGAGCTCTTTAAAGTGCTTTAAGAGCAAGGATGTCAATAATAAAGATTAAGTTGTGCCTGATCCAAGTCATGATATTGTCACTGGCTTCTGAAAGTTGAACATGCATTTGAACTTTGAACAATGAATAAAGATTACATAACAGTAGTTTTAATTTTAATTTTTATGTTGACAAAGAGTATTGAATATCCCATGAACTTCCAAAGGAACACATGAATTTGTCTGTCTTGGAGGGAATGGAACCAGAGTACTCCTTAGAGGTATGGATGGCGAATCATCTCACATTATGGGTATGTTGTCAAGGGGGGCCAGTCCTTATAAAAAAACATCAGGCTGGGAAAGGTAGAGGGTCAGCAAAAGAGAGGAAGACCCTTAATGAGATGGGTTGGCAGAGTGACTGCAACCATAAACTTGATAATGGCGGAGATGGTGTAGATGGTGCAAGATTGTCCAAAAAGTTCAGACCTGTTGTTCATAGGGTATCTGTGAGTCATAGTCAACTTAGTGACACCTCATAACAACACCCCCCAGGTCGGAGTTCAGTTCATATTAAGGAGCCCTCATGGTGTAGTAGGCTAAATGGCTCCTAAGCAAAAGATTATTTAGCTGTACCAAAATGAACACATTCCTGAATTCCAGTCAGACATCTCAAAGTTCCTCTCTTCCACATCATTTTTATTCTACAACTGTTAACTACTGTTAACCTGATTTTTGGTTTTCTTTCAAGTGGAAGTGATGCATAGCAGTCACAGAAGGAGACGTGGTTATGAAAGCAAAGGAGAAACAGATTGTTTTAAAGACGCTGTGCTGCAGGATTTGAAGATGGAAGAAGGGACCACAAGCCAAGGAATGCAGGCAGCCTTAGGAAGCTTGAGAAAGCAAGGCAATAGATTCTTCCTTTAAGCATCCAGAAAGAATTCATCCCTACTGACAACTTGGTTTTAGCCCAGTGCAAGCAGTTTTTAACTTCCGACTCCCTGCTAGTAAATTATCATTGTTTTAAGCCACAGAGTGTGAGAGTTTGTAAGCGTCACCCCAGAAAGTTCCCTTTGTCCTCTTCCCTGCCGATCCTTACCTTTACTTCTCTGCCAGTAACTACGGCTCTAATATTTTCTGTATGTGTGTGGGGTAAATGCATCAGAGAGCTGGACAGTGACTAAGGATGACAGAAGAAGAATTGATGCCTTTGAGTTGTGGTGCTGGAGAAGAGTCTTGACCATAGCATGGAATGCCAAGGAAACAAATAAGTCTGTCTTGGAGAAGGTGAAACCAAGTTGGAGGTTAGGATTTTGAAGCTCCCTCTCATATACTTTGGGCATGTAGCCAGGAGGGACTGATTCTTGGAGTATGACTTCATGCTCAGAAGGGTGGAGGGACAGTGCAGAAGAGGAAGAGGCCAGATGAGATGGATTGATACAGTAACTGGGGCAATGGGGGTAGACGTGTCAGAGTCAGTGAGACTAGACTCAATAGACTAGGCACATAACAGCAACAAATTTTTTATTACTATTATATATTTTTAATAATGGTGAGTTTTATTAATAAATATAGCTTGTTTTAAATAGTTCTTGGTAGTTTGGTAAATTAATAATCATTAATATCATATGCAAGCAAAATACTGCTGAAGAGAATTAAAAAATGGATAGAAGGGTACATAGATAGGGAACTGTCAGAAGTTTAGACAGGATTTAGAAGAAGCCTTGGTGCCAGGGATACCATTGCTAATGTCAAATGGATCCTAGTTGAAAGTCAGGAATACCGGAAGAATGTCTCTTGGTGCTTTATTGACTATGCAAAGGCATTTGACTGTGTGGATCATAACAAGATGTGGCTGACATTGAGAAGAATGGAATCGCAGAATGCTTAACTGTGCTCATGAGGAACCTATACCCGGACCAGGAGCTTGTTGTGTGAACTGAGCAAGGGAACACTGCATGGTTTATAATTGAGGAGGGAGTGTGTCAGGGTTGTATTCTCTCTCTGTACCTATTCAATTTGTATGCTGAGCAAATTATTTACAGAAGCTGGACTCTATGAAGAGAAATGTGGCATCAGGATTGGAGGGAGACTCATCAATAATGTGTGTTATGCAGATGACATAACCTTGCTTGCTGAAAGTGAGAACTTGAAGCACTTGTTGCAGAAGATGAAAGAATGTAGTCTTTGGTATGGATTGCATCTCAGTGTCAAGAAAACAGAGATTCTTACCACTGGATGGATAGGCAACCTTATGATGCATGGAGAGCAGTTTGAAACTGTCAACAGCTTCATTTTTTATGGATCCACAGTTAACTCCCTTGGTACCAGAAGTCAGGAAATGAGGAGATGCATTGCACTGGGGAACAATCTGCAGTTATGAACTTCTCCAAATTATTAAGGAGAAATGATGTCAGTTTGAGGACCAAGGTGCACCTGATTCAGGCTTTCTGATCACTTGCTATGATTCTGAGAGCTGAACAGTGAATAAGGATGACATGACACCTTTGAGCTGTGGTGTTGGAGAAGAGCACAGAACATCTCATGAATGGCCAAGAGGGAAAACAGATATGTCTTGGAGATGGTGCAGACAGGATGATCTTTGGAGGCAAGAATGATGACACTTCGCTTCACATACTTTGGGCAAGTTGTTAGGAGTGCCTGTTCTTTGGAGAGGGACATGATGCTGGGAAGGATGCAGGGTTGGCAAAGGAGAGGAAGACCCTCAACCAGGTGGATTGACACGGTGACTACCACAGTGGGCTCTAGTGTGTCAGGAAGTGTGAAGATGGCACAGGATAAAGCACGATTCAGATCTTAGGTTCGCTAAGAGTGTACACAATTCAATGACACCTAACAACAAGAAGTTTGGTAAATTAGGTCACCTTTGTTGTTCATATAAAATATTTTCCACACATTTCAAATATATATAAAAACAATGATTATACCAAGCTATTTTTGAAGCTTCATGCATAATCAGTGATTCCTACTCATATCTCCTTTTTCAATTAATATTGGACTATGTGTTCCAATAATAATGCACAATCTGTTATTTCTTCCTGTAGTATATCATTCAATGAATCTTCTCTGCATTTTAGTTGCAGCAAATGTAATAAAAGATGTTTTTTATTATTGGACACTTCACCTGTAATTCCTTTCTGCTGTTACTCAATATTTTCCCAAATGGATTAGCTTTTCTTTTCGGGAACTTGACACACTGTGTATTCTTTTGTAGAAATATGTTGTGAGTGAAAGAATGACCACAGTTGAAGCTTATCTATGTTGTGTGTATCAGCAGATCACTCCTTTGTATTGCTGAAGAATGTGGATGGACCATGGTTGGTTAGCTTTTCTGTTTGGGCTCCTTTTCATTTGTTCTCTTTTAAAAGAAGTTGAAAAGTAGACACTTTGTTGTAACTCCTATGTGTACGGTCTAGTTAAGAGTTTGTTGTTTGTTTTTTTTCCTTGAAGGATTTTGTGTGAAATAGATTGTTGTTGTTGTTGTTAGGTGCCATCAAGTCGTTTGCGACTTATAGTGACCCTATGTACAAGAGCCCTAAACGCTGTTCTATCCTGTGCCAATCTCGCCGTTTCAAACACATTCGTTCCCACCACTCCACTCACAGAATCGATGTATAATTTTCTGAACAATACTTTTTTTTTTAATCGGGAAAAACATATTGGGGGTACAAGGAGGTGAGGGTTGGGGGCAGAAGGGTGAGGATGGGCCAGGATGCAGTTG
>NW_006399881.1:7232006-7238930 GCF_000299155.1 Elephantulus edwardii
CCCCCCAGGTCTAACCATCTTTTGGCAGAAGCATTCAACAGAACAAAATATGTCGTGCATTTAGGATGTCAGTCCTCTTGTGCATGCTGCCACTGTTAAGGTCATCAGACTCACAGTGACTTTCAGCAATCCATTGCATAGGTAATCATCCTCTTTGGCCTGTCCAATGCGTAGGTAATCATCCTCTTTTGCCTTTCCAATGCATAGGTAATCGTCTTCTTTGGCCTGTCCAAGGAAACCCAAACCTGCAGATGGCGGGCATGCATCCCATCCCCCACCTCCTACGCAGGTGGCCAGTGGGGTGTGTGCCCCCCCTCCCCAGCGCGGGCAGCCCCCCCAGTGCGGGCAGCCGTTGGGGGCGTGCCTCCCCAACCCACCACATGGGCGCGCTGAAAGCGGGTGGCCGGTGGGCACCCGCTTTCCCCACAGCCGCCATCCTGGCTACAAGAATTCTCTCCAAACCAAGTCCACCTTGCGGCAGTGTGGTGGCTTCACTGTACCAGTCTTGAGGAGGGCCAGTGCCCAGCATCCTGGGTGAGGGAATCCATCCGTTCAGGCTGTGGAAGCCTCATGGAGCTGCAGCGGCCGCGGTGCGGCGAGGGCTTTGCAGGGGGTGGGGGTTGGGAGCCACGGGACTCACCCATTCCTCCTTGGGAATCTTTGAATTCCTGTTGTTGAGCCTCAGTCTTCACTGAGGGCCAGTCATCAACTGTTTAAGTGTTCAATTATCAATAAGCTGAAGTCTTTGGAAGGCCATAATGGCCCTGCTTTAAGTGGTTCGCTGCTCCCGCAGCTCACCACGCTGTCTCTGCCTCTGCCACCATCTTGGATCTCCCACAATACATATTTTTAATTTTTAGGTCCTTAGTGGTAAATGTTTGATTTGTATTTTAAAAAGTAGTATGAGAAGATAGGTTTGGAGTAAACAGGACCTTCTCCAGAAGAGAGGGAGTTTGGGGTAGGAGTGGTATAGGGAAGTGGCAGGTTGATTCAGAAAGGTGAGGAGCTCAGAGGGAAATGGGAGCCGCTCTTTTATACTTGTCCAGTGATGTCACCCCAGGACAAGGGTCATGAAGGTGCTAAATGAAAATGGGACAGTCACAGGCTCAGGAGAAGAGGCAATGGGAGAGCGAGTCAGGATCATTCAAGTCTGTCAAAGGCAATGTCCCCTTTCATGGAGAGCCAGGCAAGAGGAAGGAGTCACAGCTAGGGTGAGAATAAAGTTAATTTTGTATTCCTTCCATCAATATTTTTCAAAATTTTGTGCTTGTACTTCCCAGTGGGAAATTGTTTAACATTGCAGCATTCTGCATCTGTCTTCCTTATTTAAACTAGAAAGCACAGGAAATGGTCACTTTTGAACTCTGATTTATTAAACTCATTTTTTTAATTAAAAACCACAGACTCCTATTTTGTCCCATCATATTGATTTGTGAGTTATACTTACTTGGCTTGGAAAAAAAATCACACTGTATCAAGTTTTACATGCAGAGCTTTTCCTTGGCCCCTTGGACAGTGGAAACCATGGAATTACTCATGTTTCCAGTTTTTATGTTACCTCTTAGGAAACTCAAAATCAAATGTACTTGACCAGCAGTCATGTCTTTCTGGGGGCTATATCCCCGAGGGACTGGTGTCCTAACTTCCTGGTGCTTGAACTTCGCCCCTCCCCATCCTAATTTTTCACATAGTTGTGTTTTGCTCTTTGTCACTGTCATAAAGCTGTGTGAAATGTGCTGATGGAATACTTAAGAAGTTGGGGAGTACTGCCCCTCTCAAGTGAGATCAGTTGCACCGTAAAGTCTACATGCTTAGAACTGTTGTTTTGTTTTGTGGGTTTTTTTAAAAAAATGAAGATTTGAATTAGTGATTTACTTTTAGCTCTGTAATTCTCTGTTCTTGGTTTTATTTTACTAGCCTTTGTTTCATATATCTATAAATTAATCCCCCTCTTTTTTTAAGCTTAGGAAAGTGAGTTTAGGTAAGCATTATATTTAATTTGGTGGAGGGTTGCATTGTATTTTCATACACAGAAGTTTGTTTTTAGAAATGATTTGCATACAATAATTGGTTTGCATTGTGTTTCATTACATGGATGTTTTTAGTGATGTTGAGTTCCATTGGTATTTCCTAGAAATATGTTTGTTTGTGCACACTGTTTGTATTGTGATCTCGGCACAGCCTCTCAGTCATGCCCCTGGCTTCCATTCCCCTCTCAGCTCACGTGGCTCCTTGGTTTGCTTGCTGGATCTGCTGTTTAACTGGTCTTCCTGCCACCTGCAGCCCCTGTCCTGACTCCACCCTCTGCATCTTTTGCTGCCACAGCTTTCTTGAGAGAAGTTTCATTGTTTTGGCTCCCCCCCACACTTTCAAACCTTCACTGACCCCTAAGCTCCTGGATAATTCAGTACTTTTGCATGCCAGCAAGGTTAGAAACCGTTTTGCCACTTGCCCACCTCAACCCTCAAAGTCGTGACGACCCCATGGACATGGAACAAATGCTGCCTAATTCTACTCCATTCTATGACAATTTTAGCTCAGAACATTATATTTCAAAGGTTTTCACTGGGTTGTTTTTCCCCACCCCATACTTTATTAACTTTTCTTTTTAATTTGAAAGTTTACAAATCATATTGATTTTCCATATACTCATTCACTTAAGATTTTCCATTTCTTTTTAAAATTTTGGTTTATATGCTTTGCATAAAAAATTCATATACATTGTGTTTTATGCATATATGTTTTACATATTCCTTCAATCACAGTGTGTTTCATGCGGTCATTCTCATAGACTGTATTTTATAAAATTAATCACCGTCAATCTATGCCCACTGTTGCCCTATGTTCTCAAGTCTCCACTGGATCTTTCCTAATTCTTTCACCCCCGCCCTCCACCCACCAGACTCTGTTGTGTTTTTTTCCCCCCAAGTAGATCACCATGTCCATCTTTCAAGTCTGTAATTGCCCCTAAACCTGTTCAACATCATAGCAGCATGTAAGCTGCCACTGGCAGGTAGGTGGTGGTTACACATGAAGTAAGGACTGTAACCCACCCAGGTCTGCAGCATGGAAGATGAGAATTCTACTGCTGAACCACCACTACTCCAGGCCCTTCGTGCACCTCACCTTCCACTGCCCCACCATAGGTCAGAAAGATTTGAAGGAGAATTAAAATAACAGACCATCTGAGGCATTGGGTCTTGGGAAGAGATACAGATAAGGGAGGAAGTTTGGAATGGGATGACTTTTTAAAAAAAAAAAAATCTCAACTTTTTACTAAGCAAAAGAAAAAAAAACCCAACAAACCACACAACAATAACCCCAGGACTTATTAGCTCTAGACAAAAAACAACAAAATGTGGTAAGAATAAAACGTAATCTCAGTGTACTGTGAGGCTTGGCTTTTAGTAACATTTGTGTAGACATGATGGAAACATTGAATTACTTATTCATTCAACTAAAATTATGATGCAGGAAAATGAGATAGGAGAATGGAAGTGGGAGTGGGGAGGTGGTATAATATGGGAGAGGGTGATGAGAGAGAACAAAGACTGCCTTTTCCATACTCGGAAAGTGATAAATGCTTCTTGAAATGGAAAAAAAAATCACAGCGTAACTAACAGTGCAGGCATCTTATTTAGAGATGTGGGTGCAGATGCCAACTAATCAACTCAAGAGGGAAAAGCTTTTTTCTCCCTGAAGGGAAAGCTCAATTGAATGTTCTTTCTTGTAACACACCTTCCCATTTATTGAAACCTTGAAGTTGTGTAAGAAGCGATTTGGACGACAGGAACAGCAGCATGTGCTGCCTGCACTGAGCTCTGGCCTTTATTCGTGGTGCTAAAAAGAAGTAGAGACTTTGGCACATTCAGGTCACTACCCAGAAGAAAGGAAGCCTTGGGCTTTCTTGGGACACGCACGCTTTGATCTTGAAAGAACATGGTAGTAATTTTCTAACTCCTTATTTGTGGTCTACTTTAATATACTCAAAAGGCAGGGGTTTTGAGGGGTGGAAGTTGTAGTTTATCACATTTTAAAAATTATTCAGGTGTCTACTGTCTTCACTCTATTACAGTTGTTGATTTAGAAGAGAGCTAGGAGTGTGTGACAGAAACTGTCACTAACCCGCTCTGAACATATTATTATTTGGTTACAGGTAATTGTTTCATGTCTACTTCTGTGGGGAACAGTGATGATAGATTTCCTCTCTGTTTTCCCCCCAAAGCTTCCCTATTACCTGTACAAACCTTTCTGTCTCTCTCTCCCTGCTCTCATGATTTGATGGAGGAAACACTGAATGCTGAAGCAGGGTCTCCTAGCTGCAAAAAGTCCATGCTCCTGTTATGTAGCATGTGGAATGTTAGTCTGTTAAGTAGTTAGTGGAATTAATGTATTAGGCCATCTATACAAGTGATTAGAGGGGGGAAAAGCTGGCAAAAGAACAGAACTGGAAAGCATTCTTAAAATACTTTGTAGGACACAGTTCCATTAAAGTAGTACTGGTTGTGAGTTGCTTTGAGAGCTCTAGTGGCCTAGTAGATTGGATGCCAACTCAAAGAGTTGCAGTTCAAATCCACCAGCTGCTCCCCAAGAGAAATATAGGTAATCACGTCTTGTATGATTTACAGGCACTGAAATCTTGCTGGAGGGTCAGCTACGAGTCTGTCCTAACTAAACGCTAATGAGAGAAAGTGAGTTGTTAGAAGTGAATATTTGCAAAAAAAAAAAAAAAAAGTGAATATTTGCGCTGCTAATATGTCTAATTAAAAAAAAACAAGAAGGAGGTAATTTGGAATATGTGATACTTCACTCAACATATATTAAAATGCTTGTGTATATATGTGTAAACACACACACATTCTCCTACTCTCCAGTCAGTTCGTCATACAGTGGCAACTTATGTGTTGCTGCGATGCTGGAAGTTATGCCATTGGTATTGCAGATACTATTAGGCTCAATAATAGTGGACAAGTTTCAGTAGTGTCTCCAGACTAAGACAATCTAGAAAGCAGGATTGAAGATCTACTTCTGAATTAATTGGCCACTGGGGTGGAAAATGATGACTAGCAGGGGAATACAGTTTGATAAACTGCTAGAAGACACTCAAAATATGGAGGAGCTGCCTTCTACTAGTAGTCAGCCTAATGGCATGGCTAGAGTAAAGCTTTCAAGACCTTCAGTTGATAATACAGCACAATTCAAAAGGAGAAGAAACAGATGCAAATATCCATTAATAGTCAGAACACGAAATGTATAGAGTATTAATCCAGGGAAATTGGAAGTTGTCAAAATGAAATGAACACAGACATTGATATCCTAGACATTAATGAGCTGAGATAAACTGTGTTGCCATTTTGAATATGATAATCATGTAGTCTGTTATGCCAGGAATGGCAAATTGAAGAGGAATGGTAGTGTATTCATTTTATCATCAAAAAGAACATTTCCAGATCTGTCCTGAAGTATATAACTGTTAGCAGTAGGATAACATCCATATGCATAAAAGGAAGACCTGTTAATATGACTGTCACTCAAATATGTATACCAACCATGAGAGACAAAGGTGAAGAAATTAAATATTTCCACCAACTTCAACAGTATGAAATTGATCAAACATGCACTGAAGAGGCATTATTAATTATTGGGATTAGAATGCACATAAGAGGGGTAAAGGGAAAAAATGACACCAGAGATCACAGGAATGAATTTTGTGCAACCAGTGACTTATTCATTGAAAATATTTTTTTTTCGTATAAATAGTGACTATACATATGGACCTTGCCAGATGGAATGCAAAGGAATCTAATAGACTATGGAAAGAAATAATATAGAAACTTTGAACAAGGCAGGAGCGGACTATGAAACAGACTATCATTCAATTTAGTTCAAATTGAAGCCAAAGAAAATTAGAACAAGTTAACAAGAGCCAAAATATGACCTTGGCTATATCTCACCTGAATTTAGAGACCATTTTAAGACTAGATTAGATGCATTTAACACAAATGACTGAAGGTAATTGCGGAAGAATGTCAATTAAATGGTGGGGGGGGAAAGAGCAAAAATGGATGTCAGAATAGACTCTAAAACTTGCCTTTGAATGTAGAGAAGCTCAAGAAGTGAAAGAAATGATGAAGTAAGACAGCTGCCCAGTGTATTTCAATGAGCATCTTGAGAAGACAACGTATTATAATGAAATATGCAAAGACCTAGAATTAGAAAGCAAGAACGAATATACTCAACTTTTTAGAAGTGGAAAGAACTTAAGACAGTCTTTAAGTTTCAAATTGGAAAAGTAAAAGATTTTGTGGGCAAATATTTAATGATTCAGGAAGCATAAAAATAAAGGAATGTCTAAGGAATTAGCCTAGAATCACTGTACCAAAAAAGACTTGGCTGATACTTAGCCATTTCATGAGGTAGCCTATGATTAAGAACTGGTGGTACTGAAAAGGAAGACATCCAAGTGTCAGTGAAGACATTGTAAAAAACAGGGCCTTCTGAATGGGGGAATACCAGTTGAGGTGCTGGAGTAAACACATGCAGCCCTGAATGTGCTCACTGGTGTTTACCAAGCAATTAGACAGCCATCTGGCCAACTGACTGGAAGTGCTCTGTACTTGTGCTCATTCCAAAGAAAGGTAATCCAACAGAATGTGGACATTACTGAAGATTATCATTAATATATACAGGTAAATCTTGCCAAAGGTATTTTTAAAACTACTGGTTGAGATGGGATGGTAAAAGGCAGTGATCAATAGTAAATAATTATATGTAATAATGTGTATGAATGATTATACAAAACACAATGCACATGAAAGGAACACAATGTATATGGATGACTTTTTTTATTAAATTTTATTAGTTTTAATGAACATTTACAGAGATTTTGGGTTTTCATTCATTCATTGTTGCACTGTTTTCTCC
>NW_006399881.1:7242231-7434841 GCF_000299155.1 Elephantulus edwardii
TTTATGTAGAATTGGTAACAGTTCTTCTCTAAATGTTTTATAAAATTCACTTGTAAAACCATCTGGTCCAGGGCTTTTCTTGGTTGGAAGTTGTATTACCTTTTCAATTTCTTCTTTTGTAATGGATGACTTTTTTAAACAACAAAACAGAACAATCCAAATCTACTGATGCAGTCTGTCTACAGGGACTCCTAGAAAGTCAAGCTGGAGTCAGAAGAGATCATGAAATGAGGAATGATATTGCTGATGTCAGACGGATCTTGGCCTGAAAGCAGAGAAAACTAGAAAGATACTTTACCTGTGTTTTATTGATGATGCAGAGAAATTTGATAGTATGAAGCATAACAGAATATGGATAGCACTGTGAAAAATGGGAATTCCAGAACACCTATTTGTGCTCATGCAGAACCTCTGTATAGGCTAGAAGTTAGTAATTTTAACAGATTAGGGGGAAACTACATTTTTAAAATCAGGAAAGGTGCATAATAGGGTGATGTATTTTAACCATATTTAGTCAATCTATGTTGAGAAAATCTGAGTCTTGGACTATATGAGGAAGAACACTGCATCAGGATTGTAGGAAGACTTATAAGTAACCTGCCACTGTGCTTGCCTAAAATAAAGAGGACTTGAAGTACTTAATGTTGAAAATCAAAGACTACAGCTTTAGTATGGATTTGGCTTTACCATGAAGAAAACAAAAGTCCTGTCCATCAGACAAAAAACCAACAACAACAAAAATCAAACAAACAAAAACCCCATTTCGATACAGATAAGATTGATTTTGTCACATACTTCATCTTATTTGGATCCACAGTCAGTACCCATAAAAGCAGTGGTAAAGAAACAATAGAATTGTACTCGGCAAATCTGCTACAAAAGGCCGCTTTAAAGTGCTAAAGACTTGGGGTGGGGTGGAGAGCATGAATGAATGAAAATCCAACTTTTTTTGTGAACTTCTGTTAAAATCACAATTTAAAAAATAAAGTACTAAAGAATAAGGATGTCCCTTTGAAAACTAAGGTGCACCTCACTTAAACCAAGATATTTTCAGTCACTTCATAAGCATGTGAAACTTGGCTAAAGAGTAATGAAGACCAAATAAGAATTGATGCCTTCTAACTGGGATTAATGAAGCACATTGAACCATAGCCTGCGAAAGAATAAACAAGCTTGTCTTGAAAAAAGTACAGCCAGGATACTCCTTAGTAGTGAGGATGGCAAGACTTCCTCTCACATACTTTGGGCATGTCATCAGGAAGGGCCTGTACCTAGAGAAGGACACCATGCTTGGTAAATTAGAGGGTCATTAAAAAAAGAGGCCAGTCCTTAACAAGGTGGATGCGGCAATGAATGAAAACATAGTGATTGTGAATAGTGTGTTGGACTAGGTAGTTTTTTGTTCTGTTGTACATAAGATTTTTATTATTTCGAACCGAGTTTTTGATACCCAAAAAGAGCATATATATTCTTTACATAATATGGTTCTGAGTAGGGGCTAAAGGTAAATGAAAATACAGGATACCTTTTCTTTTATTCTAAGTAACTTAAATCCATTTAAGGTGGCAGTTTGACATCACATTCATTGCCATTGAGTCGATTCTGTAAATTGTAACAGGAGGAGACTTTCATCTTGCTCCAGCAGAAGCTGCTGTTGGATTCAAACCACTGGAGATTCACAGCCTTCTGGTTGACAGCACAACATGCTACAGACTACTTTACCAGACCACCTAAAGACATAACAAAAGTTTAAGTAAAAGAGAGAAAATAAAAGTTAAAATAACGGTCTAAGGCAGAGGCTGGCTAACTTTGACCTATGTATGGAGCAAATCTGGTCTGCTGCTTATAGATAAAACTTTGTTGGAATCAGGCCATACTCAGTTGTTTATATATTGTCTATGGGTGCTTATTGCTATTGGCACAAAGTTTAGTGCTTGTAAGAAACCATGTAATTTATAAAAGACTGTAATACTCACTATTTGGCTTGTTGAGAATAAAATTTACTCATCTCAGCTATGAAATAATGAAAAAATTATTACCACGGCAGTGTGTGCAAGTAGAAATGGTTTAATCAATGATACTGAGGCTGTCTGAGAACGGAGTGTTGATGTAGACTGGAAGAGGTTTGACATTGCTCCCCACCATGAACATAGAGGACATTTTGTGGTGAGTGAAGAAGTACATTTTATGGATGAGAGCCTCCACAGCATCCTTAATGGAAGAGCTTGTAGAGTAAAAGGGACCATGAGTGTCTGACTGGAACTGAGACTAGTGACTATGTATAGAGGCAAGTGGGAGCCTCAAGGTCAAACCTTGGTTAGGTTTATAGTTGCCTTGGAATTTCATGATCAAGAATGAGAACTTTGTCTAAATGCTTGATATCTTTCTAAGGCAACCTTCATCTAGACAATAAAAATTTATTCATGTTATTATTATGTTACTATGTGGTTGGCCCCAAGTGGCTGTCAGATTATATTGGAGTACGTCTTGTGCACTCATGAACACAGCTTATTGTCTCATACAGTACTAATTTTAGGAATCATTTCCAAGAGAGGACTTCTGAATGCTGTCGACACCATGATACGTTTGGGAACAGGTAGTCTCCCCTTCCATGAGGGTAATGCTCTGGAGAGTTTCTTGAGAAGGAAATTGTAGAATATTAACCCCCTTGTATACCTTCACATCTGTATATTGTAGCTGTAGCATGTATCCTACTGATCATCTTTTTAGACAGTGCAAGAGAAAGAACAGTCTTTCCTCCTCTTTGTATCGTTTCATGACTTCTCTGCTTTAGTGAATCCTTACCTTACAGTGATGGTGTCCCTGCCTCCTGACACTCCAAATAAATAAATAAACTAATAAAAAATAAATACAAAGAATTAAAGAACTACTTTCTGGATCAAAGAGCCATTTTGTCAGAGAAAAAGGTCTTCAGACAGTTATTTTAATTTTTATTTTCTCTGTAGGGTGTGATTTGGTCTGGTTTCCCATTTATGCACATTACCTTGATTCATGTGCACACTTTGATGTCTCATATTTTTGTCTTGGTGGAAGTATATGTCTCAGATCATTATTGAATGAAACAATATGAGCAGAAACAGAGGCAAGAAGACAGACCTTGAATCCAGACTGGCTGGTGACTGGGCTATAAGTGTCACACCCTTAGACAAGTTACCTGATGACTCTGGGAACTGAAGTCTTCATAAATTGGAAATAGTCACCTCATGAGTGTCTTCTATTTACTATTGCTCCCTGGTATATGACTCCAAAACTTGGCACCTTCAAACAGTCAATCTGTCATTCTCACAGATTTTGTGGGTCAAGACTTTGGACAGAGTAGGTATTGGGGGGAGGTTTAAGCTAGAAAGACTTGAGGGCTGTAAATATCTTGGCATCAGCAGAGTCCATACCCTGTGAAGTACCGGCCCCAAGCCCCTCTAAGCAGCGTGGCTTCCTTCCAGTATGGCTGTCTTGGAGCTCTTGACCATTTTATCTGGCAGCTGCTCAGAATCCCAAGTTCAAGTGCATAAGCAGGTGGGTTGGAGGTGTCAGACATACACTCTGTCACCAGCTTCAGAAGTTGCACTGTACCACTTCCCTGTACTCTGTTGTCAAAGTGATCACAGATCTGAGGTAGGAGTGAGTAGGATTAGATTTCCCTTGTTGGTGGCTGGGTCACATTCTTGAGGAATGCGAGATTTGGGGAGTACAATCTGCCACAGATTGAGCGCAACAAATAATAAAAATGCAATAAAAGCACATGGAATATGTGTTGTCATGTGCTGTCGAGTTGCTTGCGACTCACAGTGACTCTTTTTACAAGAGCCCTAAACCCTGTTCTATTCTGTGCCTACCTCACTGTCTCTGACACACCTACTCCCATTACCCCAATCAGTGAGTTGATCCATTTCATCAAGGGTCTTCCTCTCCTGTGCTGTCCTTCCACCCTCCAGCATCCCTCTCCAAGGACTGATTCCTCCTTGCAACATGTCAAAAGTATGTCAGATGGAGCTTCAGAATCCTTGCCTCCCAAGGAGCACCCTGGCTTCACCTTCTCCAGGATGAACCTGGTTGTTCTCCTAGCAGTCCATGGTATATTCAATACTCTTCTCCAACACCACTGCTCAAAGGCATCAATTCTCCTATCATCCTTAGTCACTGTCCAGCTCTCCAACACATAGCATGCAATTACAAAGACTATAGATACTTAAAAAACCAGTTTAATTTAGCTAGTCTTTTTTAAGCTCTTGGCTTTTTGCTGGCACAAGCTGACCTGGGTCTATAGATGCGGACAGCATAAACTAAGTTGATATGGTTCCTGTCCTCCTGGAGTGCTTATATTTGTTTACGTGAATATTTTCTTCAAGTGAATAATTAGAAATGAAGTCTGCCTGGTGTCAATGTTGACTCACTTGCTGCTTTTATAATTTTTTAATTTCTGGTAAAATACAAATAACCTAAAATTCACCATTGTAGTAATTTTTAAAGGTGTAACTCAGCTGCATTAACTTTACAGCCTTGTGAAACCACTGGTACTATTTCCCAAACAGAAACTTAATATCTTTTAAGCAATAACTCGCCATTTCCCCATCCCACTAGCTGTTGGCATAACAAAGCAAATGAAACCCTAAACTGTTTGGACTCCCAGTGACTCTAAAACTGCCTCACAGGATTTCCAAGACTGAAAATCTTTACAGAAATTGACTGTCACATATTTCTCCTGTCGAGTAGCTAGTAGATTTGAACTGCTGACCTTATAACCACTAATAAGCGCTGGCCTCTTTGCATTTGTCTGTTCTGTATAATTCACGGAAGTGAGATAATACACTGTCTTTTCACTCAGCAGGATATCTTTGAAGATTTCTCCATTTCGTGTCATGCATCAGAACGTCATTTCTCTTTATGGCTGAAACATATCTCCTGGTATACTTGGACCACATTTTTTTTCTGTTCTTCTGTTGATAGTTGTTTAGGTTGTTTCACCTTTTGGCTATGCATGATGCATCCGTTTCAGTGCTGATTCTGCAGAGCTGTGCGTGTGTGGTCCTAAGAGGCACGCTGCAAGTCATCAGGCGCTGATGTCTGCAGGCTAGCTGTGACGCATTGAAGCATCTGACTTTTCTGTACAGGTGCTAACTTATGGCCTTCTGTCATAAAAACAATTTAGGAGAGGGGCAGAGCTATGTTGAGTACTCTGGAGGAACCATCTTTGACCTGTTGTTGTTGATTTCCGTCGAGTCGAGCACAATTCATAGTGACCCTATGAACAAAAGGCCTGAGGCCTTTCTTTAACTATCGTCCTTTATCAAAGTTCATAGAGTTTCCAGAGGCATGTGGTTTAGGAAGTGAATGCCATAGCTGCTAGACTTTCTAATATGGCCTAGAGTGACGGGCAGGGCTACAGGTGGTCCTCTCCCATGAGCGATCTGGTATGGGATGGACCAGCACAGTTCAAGCAGTACTATAGGAATCTCTTGGGACCCTTGTTCCAGAGCAGATTCTGGTTCAGTAGTACTGGGTGAGGCCAGGGCATGTTGCTCGGGATGAGGGGGTTGAGAGGCTCAGGGAGGGACTGAGATAGATGCCTGAGGGGGCTCCCCCAGGGTGCTAAGAGAGGCCACTTCTCTGAGAATGCGGTGACTAGATGCATCTGCTCCATCTGTGACACATTTCAGCATTAGAAATGTATTTTCAGTATCACTTTTATACCTGAAACAAACCAAACTGTAGTCTTTCTCAAAATGTGATTCAGGAAAGCTAACATCCAAAGCTCCAATCCAGGGTACACCCTGTACATGTGGTATATGACACACTATTTTTTATTTGCATGAATTAGTAAATCATATTGATTTTTATTCTGTCAGATACTTTGTTTTATAATATCATGATTAAAATAGTATAGTTTGTTAGTTGCAGTGTCTGATCAGTCTCTTATATTGCCTTTCCCTTCACTCATATTAAATTAGTTTTTACTCCCTGTTTGACCAACAGACACATAGAGAGGTTTTCAAGATTATTAGCTATTAGAGAGGTGAAAATCAAAACACCAATGAGCTATCATCTCACCCTGGCAAACATAGACAAACTTTGATAAGTTCAGTAAGCGAGCAAACGATAAATGCTGGCAAGGGTGTACAAAGATTGGAACTCCCAGACAATGCTGGTGCATGTGAAAAAAGGTGCAAACGCTATGGAAAGCAGCCTGACATTCCCTTAGAAACTTGGTAGTAGGACCAGCATGTGATCTAGAAAGCCTAGGTATACGTCCTAAAGAAATAAGAAGTATGGCACCAACTGACAGCTCTCATCCTGTGTTCATCAAAGCATTATTTATCTTAGCAAAAATTGGAAGCAACTCAGATGTCCATCAGCACGTGAACGGCTAAAGAAATAATGGTATCATAACACTATGTCTCTAAAAATACAAAGAAAAATTTATGAAATACTGCACAACTTGGATGAATCTAGAGGAAATGATACTGAGTGACGTAATCAAGTCACAAAAAGACCGTTCTGGTGTAAAACCCCTATTATAAAAAGCTAAAGAAAGGTTTACACACAGAATCGATCTTGGACACATACCAGGGACAGGAGGGGTTGGGGAGGGGAGTAACTTTTGGTTGTACTTGTTTAAAGTAAACTGTATTCTTAAAATGATTCGGATTAAGCATTATACATACCCTCCAAAGTTACACATACTTTGGGTATGTTGCTGGGAGAGCTTAGTCCTTGTAGAGGGACATCATGCTTGGGAAGGTGGAGAGTCAGTGAAAGAGAGGAAGACCCTCAACCAGGTGGATTGACACAATGGCTGCAGTGATGGGCTTGAGTGTGTCAGAGATTGTGAGGATGGCGCAGACTAGGACCAGGCTAAGCTCTGTTTTTCGTAGGATCCCTGTGAGTCATACTAGACTGGATGATACCTAACAGCAACCAAGGTAAAACAGTTTTAAAATTCAGTCCCTCTCCATTTCAAATGAAACTTGGCACAGGGATTCTTCTAGCTTTTATTTTCTAATTATTACAAAAATAAATTAAGAAAAATGCTTTTGGATTATTTTGTTTTTAAAAGATCTATTCCTAAACAACATGCCTCTAGAAACTATGAACTTAGAGAAATGATGATAGTTATAGAACAGAGTTCAGGTCTTTTGTTCATATGGTAGCTATAAGTTGTGCTCAACTCAACAGCAATCAACAACAACAACAACATACATACATACTTACTGCCCTTGGTAAGTAATTAAAATACTGAAACACAGACACATCTTAAATACTTTCTTGTTGTTATGTGCCGTCGAGTCGTTTTCAACTCATAGTGACCCTATGCACAACAGCCCTAAACCCTGCTCTATCCTGCGCCAACCGCACTGCCTCTGACACACCCATCCCGATTACCCCAGTCACCGAATCAATCCATCTCATAGAGGGTCTTCCCCTCCTGCGCCGTCCTTCCACCCTCCCAAGCGTGATGTCCCTCTCCAAGGACCCGTCCCTCCTGGCAACATGTCCAAAGTATGTCAGACGAAGCCCCAGAATCCTTGCCTCCAAGGAGTAGCTTGGTTTAATCCTCTCCAAGATGAATCTGTTTGTTTTCCTGGCAGTCCAGGGTACATTCAGTACCCTTCTCCAGCACCACAGCTCAAAAGCATCCACTCTCCTTCTGTCCTCCCTAGTCATTGTCCAACTCTCTGATGCATAACAAGCGATTGCAAATACCATGGCCTGTATCAGGCGCACCTTAGTCTCCAGAGAGACACTGTTGCTCCTGAGTACTTTAGAGAGGTCCCTAACAGCAGACTTTCCCATCGCGATACGCTTTTTGATTTCCTGACTGCTGGTGCCAAGAGTGTTGACTGTGGAGCCGAGCAAACTGAAGCTGTGAACAATCTCAAAAACAAACAACCCTCTTAGTTCTTTCAGGTGCCTTGCTGGCCAAAAGCATAGTTATTTGACTCACTTACAAAACAGGCTGTTTACACAAACATTAAAATTTTTCTCTTCATTTTTTGGGTGTCGTGTGAACACAGTACTTTTTCCATTTATAAATTTTGAACGTTTTAAATCTATGGCACTACATAGTGTATTTCTTAAAGATAAGGATACCTTAAAAAAACACAGTAGTATTTTTGTGATAAAGCACTACTGAAACAACTTACAGTATTTCCTCTGGGTTGAGATATCTTATTGTTAAGCACAGTTAATTTTTTTTTTAGAGGCACTTGTTCTAATCAGGATTTGGAAGGTCTCTGTTTTATCTAGGTTCCCCTATAACTTTTTTTTTCCTTTGTAATTTTTTTTCTTTCCAGGCTGAGGAGCCAACAAGAATACCTTCCTGGCCTGCTTGTCCCTTTCTGTAATGTTAGCAACCCACAGTGATCATTGCTCAGGTCCTTGATGACTTCAGAGGTTGCAAATGTTTATTGTCTAATTCTCGCACTCCTACTTCATTTGTTACTCAGGATACTCTTGCAAAGAGAAGTGTCTCATTGGAAATTTGGTTATTATGAATTCATGTTGGAAAGGTAGGGTAAATGTTTGATTCTTTGTCTTTATTTGCTAATTTTCAAAATAATGACTTGGTTCTCTAGAATCCTCCAAAGTTGCCCAATGAGATTTTTAAAAGTATTTTTAGTAGCACTATGAAATAGTTATTACATGGCATATATTTTGTATTTGGAACATATCAAACCCACGTGATTTGGTTTATGGCATTTATTTTTACTGATATTCATATTGACCTAGTTATGGCTAGTGAAGGCCTCTTCAAGTTAACTTCTCTTGACAGGACCCTAAGAAGTCTTCTGTGACTTCCTTCCTTTTCTGGTACAAGATGTCCCAGGGGTATCATACTTCTTGCCCCAGACCTGGAATTAGCTTTTTCTCCAAGGCCGCTTGATTATTTTTATAAAATAAAATATTCTTCATAGACTAAATTTAATTTTTTTCTGAAGAAAATTACACCTTGCCTTGTTTAGATCATCCATATAGTTTTCTTTCAGAATGGGGCTTTTGCTCCTTTTTAATTATTATTATTTTTTAAATTCATTCTTTAGTTTGGGGAAGAATTCCAACTACTTGAAATCTAATCCATTTATTTAAGTCTTAGAATATTTTATCCAACCTTAAGTTGTAACCTTCTAGAGAAAGAATACTGTTTTCACTTAACTTTTTGAAATGTATGGCCTTATTGAAATGTTTTCTCAGGTTATAATAAAATATTCATATTGTAGATAATAAGAGAAAATGCTCCAAGTAGGTATTTGACTAGTAACTTTTAGTTCAAATTGTTGTTCAGTTATGAAAAATGTAACCAAATGACTTGCCACACACGTTGACAGTTAAAATGTTAATGAGAGTCTTAATATATACAGTTATACACAAGTATGTATGCAGGTGAAACTTAAGATGAAAACATCACATCCACCATTCCTAATAACTTACACATTGTAGCTATTGGGTGCAGTAAAGTCAGTTCAGACTGATCTTGACTCCACATGACAGAGTAGAACTGCCTACTCTTTTTTTGGCAGAAATATTTTTTTTAAATTTTTTATTATTTATGCCAGCAGGCTTACAGAGTTTGTGTACATTGTTTTCTATGCTGGATATTTCCCATTTCTTTTACCTTTCCCTCTGTTCATCAGATTGTGTGACCCTATGATTACCCACCCGCCATCCTCACCCCTCTACTCCTACCCTCTCCCCACCCCTTGGATCCACATACACATTTTACTAGTTATCTATTTCTACAATAATGGTCTTATCCAGTATTTGTCCTTATGGAACTGAGTTAGTTCACTTAGCATAATGCTCTCCAGTCCCTCCCAAGTTAGGTAGTGATTTACAAAAGCATTGCTCCTTCGTGCTGCATAATATTCCATCATGTGAATGTACCACAATTTCTCAATCTATTCCATTGTGGTTGGGATGTTTCCATTTTTGCTGTGGTGAATAATGCTGCTTTGAACATTAGTGTACAAATTTTCATTTGTGGCTCAGTTCTGATTTTCTTGGGGTATATTCCAAACAGTGGGTTATATGGGATTTCTATGTTCAGCTTTTTGAGGAAACACCAAACTGCTTTCCAGAGTGGTTTGTACCATTTTACAATCCCACCAGCAGTGTATGAGAGTTTCTATCTCTCTGCATCCTCTTTGGCATTTATTAGTTGTTGTGCTGTTAAACTTTGCCACTGCTACTGGGATGAGATGTTATCTCATGGTGATCTCTCTTATTGCTAGTGATTTTGAGCATTTCTTCATGTGTTGGCCATCCAGATATCTCCCTGTGTGAAAGGTCTTTCCATGTCTTTTTCCCATTTTGTAATTGTGTGATCAGTCTTTTTCTTGTGGAAGACTTGTAGGAATTCTGTAAACTTTTGATATGAGACCCTTGTCTGAAATGTTATTATCAGATTTTTTTTTCCTAGTTAGCAAGTTTTCTTTTCACTCTGTTGGAGAAAGTTTTTTATGTGCACAGGGATTGAATCCTTAGAAAGTCCCATTCAGCAAGTTTATCCTCTCCAGATTGTGCATTTCTGGTTGTGTTTGTTAGCCTTTTTATACCATGAGCTAGGACTTCAAAGCTTGGTCCTACTTTGTTATGATCTTCATGGTTTTGGAGTTTACCCCTAGGTCTCTGATCCATCTTGACTTGATTTTTGTATATGGTGAGAGGTGCATGTTCTGCTTCAGCTTTCTGCAGGTGGAAGTCTAGTTTTGCCAGCACCATTTGTTGAAGAGGTTGTCATTCTCCCATTTGATAGGTTTTGTTTCCTTGTCGATTATCAGTTGACCATAGATAGCTGGTTCCATTTCTGGGTTCTCAGTTCTGTTCCATTGGTCTGTGTGCCTGTCACTGTACCAGTACCATGCTGTTTTGGTTACTACCACTGTGCAGTAGGTTTTGAGGTCAAGGAGTGCTATGCCTCCCACTTCATTCTTGTTTTTCAGAAGTGCTTTGCTTATTTAAGGTCTCTTTCCTCCCTGAATAAACATTCTTGGCAGGAGTCTTTATGGGAGCAAATCATCAGGCAGGGTGAGTTCACACTGCCAGCCTTTCTGTTAGCAGTCCATTGCCCCTGCAGGTCTCTTCAACTTAGCGTACACATTATATTGTTCAAATATGCTTCTCCAGACTATATGTTAAGGAATTCAAAGTAGTTATGTTTATGACAATTTTAAATTTAAGCCTGCTCTGCCGGGTCATTTTGCTGTTATCTTCTA
Organism: Elephantulus edwardii; assembly: GCF_000299155.1. Classification (NCBI taxonomy): domain Eukaryota; kingdom Metazoa; phylum Chordata; class Mammalia; order Macroscelidea; family Macroscelididae; genus Elephantulus; species Elephantulus edwardii. The sequence continues at coordinate 7,253,460 of NW_006399881.1, forward strand.
CTTTCAGTCCTGCACACTTGTCTCAGATCTTCTAGGATTCCCAGCTTCTTGTCAAAAATCAACTCTGCAAGTTCCTTCCCACTCACCGACAAGCATATCTGGAGTACTTCTAGGTGCCAAGTAATCAGCTAGCAGTCCAGGGAGAGCGGTGTATTGGACATTGTGGCTCTTCTTGTAGGAGTCCTATAAGCTTCAGATTTACAATTCTCTTCTGTCTTCTAGGAACTCACAATTTAGCATTAATAATATTATTCCTGAGGTTAGACATGGAGGCTAAAGAGGGACAGGAAGTCTGCGGAGGAAAAGCAGTGAAGGGTCACAGTGGTTTCCTCTCACCTTGCTACTTTCTCTCTTACCAGATAGTGCATGCCTCCTGTTAAGTGCTAAGGCCTTGCCTTCATCGCCTCACTGTGCTGACTGGTCGTGTTTTTTTTTGGAATCAATATTAATTTCCTTTTAACCTGGTCTCTCTCCTTCTAAGCATTCTTGCTTCTTCAACTTTCAGCATGGTTTTCAGCACAGTCAACCTCCAGGCTTTGCCTTTATTCTTTCATAAAACACAAATCTTGAGTATAAAGCAAATTCCCCATCTGCTGAATCACATCCTTGAGAAAATAGCATTGAATTCTATTACATTTCTTACAAAATGTCTTTTATTATAGGGCTCTGTTAGTTTATTTTGGATAATGTGGGCTCAACCGTCCTTTTAGGTGGTAAGGAATTGTGCTGCCAACACAAAGGTATGTGGTTTGAATCCACCCGCTTCTCTGCATGAAAAAGATGGGCAGTCTCCTTTCATGTTGTGTACTTCCTCTGAAAACCCACTGGAGAGTCAGCTATGGATCAATTCCAACTTGATGACATACAACAACAACAACAATGCACAAGCAGTGTTGGATAATTCTTTTTGATGTGGTGACTCTGTATTCCTTCCCTATTTTTTGATGCTTCCTGCATCATTCAGTATTTTGCCCATAGACTATACTCAAGTATTGAAACTTGGGGATTAAATTTATTTTTTGGTTCTTTCAACTTGAAAAATGCTGAGCGAATTTTTCCCTTCTTCTTCTCTGACTCTAGTTCTTTGCAATTCCACCATTATAATACTTTGTTTTCTCAATGTGCCCTTTGAAATCTTCTGTTCATCTTTTAATTTTGCATCTCTTCCTTTTTATTTGGCTTATTGATGATCTAGTGAAATTTTCAGTCTCTTCTGACGTGTTTTGGTCTTTTCTTTCTCATCTGCTTATGTAATGACCTTTTGCTCTCTCTATGGAGGATATCCTTGATGTTATCCCACAGCTCATCTGGTCTTCGATCATTAGTTTTTTTTAATACCTCAAATCTATTCCTGAGATGATTTTTAAATTCACGTGGCATAGCCTCAAGGTCATATTTTGGTTCTTGTGGAATTGTTTGAATTTTTTTCAGCTGTATTTTATACTTGCACATGAGTAATTAGTAGTCTGTACAGTTGGGACCTGGCCTGCTTTTGACTGCTGATATTGAGCTTCTCCAGTGATTATTTTCATAGATGTCAAATGTCAGTCTGATTCCTATGCAGTCTATCAGGTGAGGTCCATGTGTATAGTCACCATTCGTGTTTCTTATAAAAGATACTTATGGTGAATAAATAATTGACTGTATAAAATTCAAGTATTTGTTTTCCAGGCTCATTCTGTGACCAAATCCATATTTTTCAACAACCATTCTTTCTCCATTGTTTTTAACTTTTGCATTCTAGTCACCATTATTATTGATACATCTTGATTGTATGTTTGCTCAATTTCGGACTAAAAAGTTGGTAGAAATCCTCAACTTCCTCCTCTTTGGCTTTATTTACTGCATTGTATTTCAGGATCTTGAAATAATCCTCCTAAGTATGAACACAACATCATTATTCCTAAATTTTTCATTTCCAGAAAAGTAAATCATGGGATTACCTCATTCTAAGTGGCCAATGCTAGTCCATCTCCCTCACTAATACTAACCTAGTATTTCAATTTTGTGTGTTCCATTTCATTTTTTACAGTAACCAATTTTTCTATATTCATAGTTGGTACTTTTCACATTCCAGTTGTTAATGGATGCTTGCACATGGTTCTGCCTCATTTTTTAATTTGTTTTTTTATTAATAATTTTAATGAACATTTACAGAGATTTTAGATTTCCATTCATTCATTGCTGTACTTCTCTCCCTGCCCAGCCCTCCCCCTCTCCCCCCAGTTCGCGCCTCTCTTTGAAAAGTAAAAGAAACACTCCCTCCCTGGTACACAATCCCCCCGCACTCCTCCCACCACCCCAAGTACATTCCACTGTGCAACCTTAATTGTGGACTCTTGCGATAACCATAATACTCTAGTATACATTGCTTTTAAATTATTCTCTCCCTCATCTGTTTCAGTGCTAGTATATACAATTTATCCAGTTTTTCTTGGTCTTACCCCAACCCTGATATCAGTCCCATTTTATAGCAGTGGCACCATGCAATATTTGTTCTTTTGTGACTGAGATATTTCACTCAGCATAATGTTCTCCAGAGTCAACCATTTTGAATAATACTGCATGAGTTCCTTGTTTTTCAATGCCACGTAGTATTCCATTGTGTGAATATACCACAACTTCTTTATCCATTTGTTTGTTGATGGGCACCTGGGTTGTTTTCAACTCCTTGCTATTGTGAACAAAGCCGCGATAAACATGGGTGTGCATATATCTGCTTGGATGTCAGTTATGGTCTCTTTGGGATGTATTCCCAGTAGTGGAATTGCTGGGTCAAATGGTATCTCTAATTGCAACTGTTAGAGAAAGTGCCATACCACCTTCCACAGTGGTTGCACCATTTTACACTTCCACCAACAGTGAATAAGGGTTCCAGTTTCTCCACAACCTCGCCAGCATTTGTTGCTTGCTGTTCTGTTAAATTTTGCTATTCTGACTGGGGTGAGATGATCTTAGAGCTAGGGATTTTGAACATTTCTTTATATGTTTGTTGGCCATCTGAATGTCTTCTTTGGTGAAGTATCTGTTGATATCATGTGCCCATTTTTCAATTGGATTATTTACCTTTATCTTGTTGTGGTGGGTTCTGCCTCATTTTGATTGTCTTCTAATCTGAGGGCTCTATCTCCAGTGCTGTATCTATCAAACTGGGTTCTCTTGTTCATAGGGTTTTCTAAGGCCTATTATTTCCAGTGGTAATGAAGGAAGATATTCAAGCTGCACTGAAGGTGTTGACTAAAAATAAGGCCCCAGGAATTAATGAAATACCAGTTGGTATATTTTAACTAAAAGATACAGCCCTGAATATGCACACCAATCTGTACCAGGAAATTTGTAAGATGGCTGTCTGGCCAGCTAACTGGAAGACCTCCATATTTGTTCTCATTCCCAAGAAAGGTGATCCAATAGGGTGTCAATAATACCATTAATTTACACAAGCAAAATATTGCTAAAGATCATTTTAAAAAGGCTAGAACAGTAGTACATTGACAGAGAACTGCCTGAAATTTAGGCTGGGTTAAGAAGAAGCCGTGGCGCTAGGGATATCAGATGGATATTAGTAGGAAGCAGAGGATACTAGAAGAATGCCTATCTAAGTTTTATTGACTATTCAAAGACATTTGACTGTTTGGATCACAACAAACTATGGTTAACATTAAGAAGAGTTAGGAATCCCAGACCATTTAAATGTGCTCATATGAAACCTATAGCCACACTAACAAGCTGTTGTCCATACCGAACAAGAGAACACTGCATAATTTAGAATTAGAAGAGCAGTGTGTCAGAGTTGTCTCCTTTCTCCATACCTATGCAATCTGTATGTTGAACAAATCATTCAAGAAGCTAGACTGTATGAAAAAGAATGTGGCATCAGAATCAGAGAAAGACTCATCAACAACCTGTATTACTCAGATGCAGATGACTTGCTTGCTGAAAGTGAAGAGGATTTGAAATACTTGCTACAGAACATCAAAGACTACAGCCTTCAATATGGATTACCTCTCAACCTTACAAAGACAAAAATCCTCACCACCAGGTCCAACATTATGATAGGCAGAGAAAAGATTTAAATTGTTAACTATTTTGTCTTGCTGGAATCTGCAGTCAACTCCCTTGACACCAGCAGTTATGAAATCAAAAGGCCCGTTGTTGTACAAAGTACTGAGGAGAAATGATGTCACTTTAAAGACCCAACATTTGCCCGATTCTAGCCATGGCCTTTTCCATCACCAGCTATGCATCTGAGAGCTGGACAATGACTGAGGATGACAGAAGAAGAATAGATGCTTTTGAGCTGTGGTGTTGGAGAAGGGTCTTAAACATACCATGAACCGCTCCCAAAGAACAAACAGATATGTTTTGGAGAAAGTGTGGCCAGAATGTTCCTTGGAGGTAAGGATGATAAAGCTTTGTCTCTTATACTTTGGGCATGTTAGGAGAAGCCTATTCCTTGGGATATCATGCTTGGAAAGGTGGAGGGTTAGCAAAAGAGAAGATGACCCTCAATTAAATGGATTGACACAGTAATGGCAGCAGTGGGTTTAACTATGCCAGAGATGATGATGGCACAGGATACGACAAAGATCAGATGTATTGTTCTTAGGGTTGCTATGAGTCCTACTTGACATCACATAGCAACAACAATCCTTTAGGCAATGTGTTTCAACCCACATATGCTGTTTGTCAAACAAAATTATCCCATGAAATGAGAAAGTGTGGGGGGGAAACCAATGTTTTCTGGTGGTTTTATTTTACATAATCTGTGAGAAAATTAATAGCATAAGCAAATCTTTAGTGATTTCTTCTTCATTTTTCTAATGTATACTTTTGGATAGTTCCAAACCATTTGAATCTTCTCACAGATAAGTAGAAGATCATCTTATAGTTAAGGATCTGTCTTTAAGTCTTCTTTGAGCCTGAGAACAGACTTTGGGGGGAAAACCAAACCCTACTATTCCTGTTCATTTTCATGTCACTGTGTTACTAAAAACTGCCATGTATTTACATAAAACAACATTCTTGTGCTTTCTCTCCTCTACCTGAGAAGAAAAACAGTTTTTTGTTTTTATAGTCTTTTATTGTGTTTTGGGGGAAACTTTGCACAGCAATTTTGGTTTTTATTAGGAATTTCTACAGATTATTCAGGGGGCACTGGTGGCCTAGAAGCTGTGCTGTGATTTCTAATCCACCAGCTGTTCTGCAGGAGAAGGATGGGCAGACTCCTCTGGTGTGATTTACTGGCTCTGAAGACCCACTGGAGGGTCAACTATGAATAGAATCTGTTTTAATGATACAGTAACACCACAGATTGTTGAGTGACATTCATTACATTCTTCAAAACATGTGCATTTTTCCATTCTGTTTGTTTCCTTCCTAGTAATCTGGTTTCCCTCTCTCCTTATCCTCTCAGAATTGTGATAAAATATTCAGTGACCATTTGAGTCTCAAATGCAGATGAATTTTGAAGGACCACTGAACTAATGAGTGGTATTCTTTACTTAGTGAACTAATCTGATTTTAACCTAGAATGTGACCTTATGATAGTTTTGGTTCAAATTTTAAATATTATCTCAGGGCAGTATCCCAGGAGAGTCCTCTAATGTCAACCAGTCCAGTAAGCCTGGACTTTTTTTTTTAATTGGGAAAAATATGCTGGGGATACATGGAGGTGAGGTTTGGGAGCAGAAGGATGAGGATGGGCAGGGATGAAAATTGCAGGGATGCAGTTGCAAGGCTGCACAATTTGGTTGGTGGGGGGAGCAGGTGAAGGAAATGAAAAGGATCCAGTGGGGACCAGATGATTCAGGACAATGGTAAGCATAATCCAATGGTGATTAAACAAACCGTCTTTTTCACTTGTGGGTTTTTCATTTGGGAATTGGGCGTAGACTCTCTGGCTTCTTCTTGCTGAACAGGGGCATTGATGTGAAGGGGGAAAGGAAACACACTTTATCACCTTATTGGTGGTCTTGGGTTGAAGCTGATTGCCTTCTTATTCTGTTAGAAGATGTTTTCCTTACATCCACTCCCCTCTGGACTGCAAAGTGTTTTCCCAGGTGGGTCCAGTGGGGATGGCTGACTGAACCCTGAGGCTCCATCCTCCTTTGCTTCCTTAAATGGCCATTGTATTTCCTTTTTGTCTCTGGAGCTGGGTTCAGGGTCAGGTCTGGAGTAAAACTCAGTGTTAAGGTTACCTATGGGAAAGGGAGCAAATCTAGACAGAACAAACTTGTGAGTTACAAATAGAAGGGCTTTAGGGGTGTTACTTACAGGTGTCCTGGGGGAGAGCGTGGAGGAAAGTAGCCTCCATAAAATTCTCTGTATATCCTAGGCAGTTTTTTCTACCCAGGGGTCGGATGATACAATCTGAGGGCTGAAGAGCTCACCCTGAGGGCTGGCTTGCCCTGCAGGGGGCAAAGGCACAACTTGCCCCACTGTGCAGGGGTAGGACAGGCAAATGATCTGCCTGCCCTGAGGGCAGGATGGCAGCCCCATGGGCCGGGTGACACATCCCCGGGACTGGCTGGCACACTCCCCCACCAAAGTCCCCCCGCCAAGTCCGGACCTCGTGCCTCACTGAAGACCATGTGGCCAGGGGCAGCGTCCCCAATTTAGGTACTGCCACCATTACCCCTCTGCCATAAGTGGTCATACTGTAATTTGAAGTAGGTATCACTGACCTCCCCCTTTATAAGTGAAGAAGGGGACCTGAGAGTGGTGAACAGACCCCCCCAAGTCTAAACAGTTCTTGGCAAAGTTAGACAGCAGATCAAAAGATGTGGTGCATTGAGGATCTCTGCCGTCTCGGACATGCTGCCACAGTTAAATGTCGTCAAGTCATAAACAGCTCACAGAGACTCTCATCAATCCATTGTATTGGTAATCTTCCTCTCTGGTCTGCCCAGGGAAGCCCCAACCTGCCACCACCTCCATCTTGGCTCCAAGAATTCTCCTCAGAACCAGTCCACTCTGTGGCGGCTCTGCTGCACCAACCTGGGGGGGGGGCGGTACTTACCATCCATCCCAGGTGAGGGGGATCCCTGGGGTCCAGTGGTGGGAGCCTCACCTCATGGAGCTACGGCGGCAGTGCAGGCTCGGCAGCAGGAGGCTGGGAGCCTCAGGACTTAGCCATTCCTCTCTGGGAATCCTTGATCTCCTGATGTTGAGCCTCAGTCCACACCGAAGACCAGTCATCAACTGTTTAACTGTTCAATTATCACTAAACAGAGGTCTGTAGAAGGCCATGGTGACCCTCCTCCATGTGGTCCCCTGCTCCCGCAGCTCGCCACATTGTTTCCGCCACCGCCACCATCTTAGAATCCAAGACTGGGCTTTTTAAGAATTTTATTTCTATTCCATGTTCCACTCACATCCCCCTTCTGTCAGGACCCATCTTTGTGGTTCTGACCAGAATGATCAGTCATAGCTGTGCACTGTCTCGCTCTTGTGGTCTCAGGGTACATGAAGCTCTGGTTACTTGGAGACAGTCCTATAGACTAGTTTCTTATTTGAATTTCCTCCTTTCTCCTTTGCTCTAGGTAAATAGTTATCAGGGAGCTCTGGTGGCTTAGTGGGGAGGAGTTATGCACTCAACCCAAAGGCATGTATTTTGAACCCATCAGCTGCTCTCTGCAGAAGATGGGCCATTCTCCTCCCCTGCTATTTGCTGCCTCTGAAAACCTGCCAGATGGTCAGATATGGGCTGATTCGGACTCAACAGTATACAGCAACAACTGTTGGGTATTAGATAGCCACTTGCAAGCTTTTCAAATACCAGGTGCAGTTCACCAAACTGGGATGTGAGACCCATTTTATGGATTTTATTGGGACAATTGACTGAGTCGTTCCACAAGGCTATGGTTGTAAGCCTTCAAAGAGAAAACCAGTCCTGTGAGATACTCAGTTTTGTCTGAGAAGTATGCCTAATTAAAAAGAAAAAAACACATACATACATATAGATAGATAGATTTATACATATATCTATATATCTATGTGCTTTAAGTGACTGCACTATCTTGACTTCATGAATTTTTTTCTTGAATTGATTTTCTGAGATGTACCTTATTTTTCCTGCTCAAGATCGTTGTATAAGAATCATGTTCCACATAGGTTTATCCATATGTAACAAGCTGCCTTTATTTTTCACTGGTTTTTAACTTGGAAAATCATCTGTATATTTCTTTTTCATAAAAAGACTTTTTTCCCCTAGCTAAGTTATTCTGACCCAGTGTATTACTGCTAACCAGAACTAATGGTTTGAATCTACCAGCCACTCAGAGGGAGAGAGATGATGTAATTGTTTCCATTACGATTTATAGCCTCGAGTTGACTTTGTAACTAATTAATTACACTTATCATTGGTAATTAATATTATAAAAAGCCCATGAATTATTGTATGAAAAGCCAATTTTATTTGTAAGCCTTACATTTAAAAATCAATTTTAAATAATTCACAGCCCCAGAAACCCAATGGAGTGTCATCATAAGTTGAAATTTAGTTGATGGCAATGGGTTTTATGTTCTAAAGGAGCTGTATGATAGATTTGCAGAGCTTCACTTTACCTGGGAAGTATTTAATGACTTTTTCTAAGCAACTTGGGTCATAGTTCCAAGGCTTGACTCTCATGAGGTGAAGAAATCAGGCTGGAAGGGATTCAGGGCCCCAGTGCTGTGTGAACCTCTTTCCCATTTAGGGGATGGGATGACTCGGGCCATATCTATGAATCACGTTCCAATGCTGATCCAGAGATAGGGCCTCTATTCTCAGGGGTCATGACCCTGATAAAAGCTGGGAAGAGAATTGAGGCTAGCCGTAGTAGCAGTTGATTGACTTAGACCAGTGAGCCATACTTGTTTTGTGTCAAGCAACTAGATGGAAGATCAAGTTTGAAAGAAGATGACCACCTTTCAGCTTCCAGGATCTCTGTCTTTTCTGGGAACCCTCATGGGGGACTTTGCTCCAGCTATTGGCATATATTAGGCAGTCTCTTCCTGTGTAATTAACTGCCTCTGGAAACCCATTAAAGAGTCAGCTATGGGTCTGTTCCAGCTTAACAGTACACAACAACAACCACAACATTGGCATATATTGGCAGACAAAGGGCAGAATACTTTGATGAATAGTCCCATCAGAATTTATCTCATGGGGAAATTCCCTTGAAGAACATCCCCTCCCAGAAGCAGGGATGATTTCTCTCTGGGGCATAAACACCATCAACCACTTAAATAAGCAGATATCTATATTCCATAAAAATATTTTAAAATTATATTTATTCTATTCTATTCTAATTTTTTTTTTAAATAGCACCTAATTTTTGTTTTAGGGGCTTTATTGCGGTATATTCAGGAGCTCTGGTGGCCTAGTGGCTAAGGAGTTATGCTACCAACCAAAATTCAGGAGGTTTGAATCTCTCAGCTGCTCTGTGGAAGAAAGATAGGTAGTCTCCTCTCATCAAATTTATAGCTTCTGGAAATGTTCTAAATGGTCAGCTGTGAGTTGGTTCCAACTTGGTGGCAATGAGCTTGAGTTTGTAAATTGAGGTTTATAATTCCACCCATTTGGAATGCGTAATTCACTGATTTTAGCATATCAACAACATTGTGACACTACTATCATAATTCAATGCTAGAATATTTCCACCATCCCAAAAAAGATACCTCATACCCATTTACAGTCAGTTCGCATTCCCATCCCTAGCTCCAGGCAGCTGCTAATATGTTTCTGTTTCCTTAGATTTTACATGAGTTTTTATACGTTCCTGACTGATGCAATTCCACCCCCCACCCCCGCATATTCTGGCAACTGCTATGTATGAAAGAAGAAGAAAACCTAGTCATTGGTGTGAAAAAGTCTGTATGTCACAGATCTGTTTTCCCTTTAGATCTTTTCTTCTCTGGACTGTAAGGTATGAGAGCTAAATCCTGGTCTTATTTCTCTCTCTGTCATTACTTAGCTCTCTTAACCTTTCTAAACCTCAGTCATGGAACTTTCTAGACCTCATTTCTTCACCTATACATGAAAGGATTTCTTTATTATAGCATGATCAACAATCATGCTTTTCCCTTTAACTTTTTTTATTGTGGTTGGAGTGAGAAAAGGTATGGGACACTTCACAAATTTCCATTGTCGTTCCTTGCACAGGGGCCATCAGCCCAGTTTTTAGTATATGCTGCTGAAGTAGGCACCCTTTTTTGAGTTGAAATCCTTTTTGATGAAAAATGATTTCTTGATTTATATGCTCTCTTAAGGCAGGCAGAGGACTGGAAAAAATGAAAATGAAAAATTTATTCAGAATTCACAAGACGCATAAGTGCATTTTAGGTTTGGAACTTCCTCCTCTTTTTTCTTGAATTGTGATTTTAATGAAAGTTTACAGAAAAGTTTTATTTTTATTCATTCATTGATGCACATGTTCCTCCCTAAACCACCTTCCCAGGTGTGTAACTTTTCTACTTCTGAAGTTATGAAAGCTCAGACTACACAGAATCTTTTGAAGCACCATGTGCCTGTGTTTATAGATGGAAACGATTAATGGGAATCTTTTCCTTCTCCCTCGTACTTTCTGATTTCTTCAAGTGTGTCTCAAGCCCAGCCTGGATGTGAGGCATGCAAGATCAGATCCTGGAAACACTTGGCTTGAATTGCAGTCTGTGTAGGGCAAATGCTCTGAGCTAGGAACTATAGTGTGCTGAGGTAGGGCAGGGCTGGGGCCAAGTCTGAAGGCTAGGAGAAGTTCATGTGAGAAACTGCTTGGCAGCTAGCTGAGCCAACTGATGACCCCAAACCACTAATTTCATGGGGGGGGGAGTGGAGAGAGGAGGTGTTGGAGCAAAATTGAAGGTTGGAGCTGAGAGAAGCATGATGGGGTTTGCATTTTTAAGCAGATCACTTTCTTCTTGCTTTTGTCCCCTACACATGGGTTAACTGTAGCTTTTGTTTTTTGCAGGGACAGAAAATGTAGCAAACTGATGAGGTTGGATTTTGGCACAGTAGGCATCTGGAGGGTGTTAATTTTCTGATGGGGAGACGTTCTTTAGTTTTGTAATTTATGGCGTCTGTAAATATGGGATTTTGTTTACTGTTGCCCTAATTACACCTCTGATATATTTTATTTAGCTTAATGTTTGATTTTTGTGCTCACGCCCAGAAGTAGTTTCCCAAAGGGCACCATTAAAAAAAATTTTAGATGATGTTTTGTCCTTGCAGCAGCTACAGCTGAAAGCAAGGAAATGGGTTTTTGGGGCACAGACTTTCTCATGGGCTCTGTGAACATTTTGCCTTTGTTTTGTGTAAAGCCAAGTTCTTAATCTTCTGTATGCTAAATATTATCCTCAACTGTTGTTGTCTAAAATAAATATAATACAAGCCACACATATAATTAGAAATGTTTTAGTAGCCGCATTTAAAAAGTAAAAACAAACAGGGGGATGTAGTTTTAACGCTGTATTTATTTGGCCTAACATATCCAAAATATTACCACTTAAACATGCAACCAGTTTAAAAAATTATTATGGTGAGATCTTGCATTCTTTTTCTTGCCCAGTCTTTGAAACTTGGTATGTATTTGACCAGTTGCTCTGGAGTTGATCCCAACTCATGGTGCCTCTTGTGTGTCCGAGTAAAACCTCCACAGGGTTTCAGAGACTGCTTCTCCAGGTAGCTCAGCAGACCCTTCCTTAGCTGGGCTTAGAACTCGACCTTTTCACTTAGCAACCATGCCCCCCATCTGAATTCAGATGCACTTCTGTAGTAAGCACATTTTAGGTGCTCAAGAACACTTTTGCCAGCAGAACCAAATTGTGTGGCATAGTCCTGGAGCATTCAGAGATTTTCAGTGGACACAAGAATGGGCCCTTAGAGGGGGTAAAAGAGACAAAACCACATGACTTATGAGCTGGGAGCAAAGCCCTATACAGGTTTACTCCTGTTAGAGAAACCTGATATGTAAAAAGTCATCTTGGCAGGAAAGGTAGAGCAGGAAATGATTATTCATGTTACAAAAGAATAAACCACAGGATCCTTTAAATAGTAAGCTCCCTTAGTGCACTGAAGAATATGACTCAGTTTTCCAAAACCTGATTGGCACTTGACATTTTGGTGCACCTTTTTTTGGGTCGAGAATGATTAGTCTTTGTCAACTGCAAGTTAGCATTTAGTTTATTGAGCACTTACTACACGTCACAGATGCTAATGGTGATTTGTATCCAAGAGGCATTTAGAGGCCCTCTGGGAGGATGAGACCCACTCATGTATTCACCACATGTGAGATTGCCTCAGAGCCGATCTCTTAGTGTAGAGAGGCCTGGGAGCTAGAGGATCCAGGAAGGCAGTAAGAGGCAGGCTGTTGGGCCAAGCCTGGGCCAGAAGGCAAGGAGTGTGTTGTGATCAAAGATGGATCAGGAAAGACCAGCAGCTTGGGATGTTGGAAAGACTCAAGGATTATGCAGTTATGCTTCATTGCAACCACCCACTTGCTGGTTTGTCCTGCTGTGGTAGTATATGTGTTGTTTTGATAGTGGAAGCAATGCCACTGTCACTTCAAATCCCAGCAAGTCACATGAGAAACAGTTTTTTGTGGAGCTTCCAGGCTAAGACAGACTAGCAAGAAAGACCTGGTGAACTACTTCTAAACATAGTCACTGAAAAGCCAGTGATTCACAGCAGAATATTGTCTGATGGTGTCCAAGATGTGAAGTTTGTACAGGATAGGGCAGTATTTTGTTATGCAGTACATACGTTGCCTTGAGGCTGAGCTGCCTCTGCCATAACCCCAGCCTGTTTTGTTTCTAAGTTCCCAGTTTTTCATCTACAGCCTTCCGGGTAGCAGGTATCTTAGTTCTCTAGTGCTGCAACAATAGAAATGCCACAGTTGAGTGGCTTTGGCTAACAGAAGTTTATTGTCTGACAGTTGAGGAGGCTGGAAGGCCAGTTTCTGCTGACAGCTTCAGGGGCTCCAGAGGAGGGCTCTTGTCTCCTCTGTTCTCCCAGTCTTCCTGTAGTGTGCTATCTACCTTTCTCCTTCTCTGTCACTGCTTTTCCTCTTGCTTATTCAGTCTGTTTTGATAGAAAAAAGGAATGACTTAAGACATTTCTTACACTGATCTTATCAATAGAAATACAAGCCATTCCCAAATAAGCGACTCTGGTGACCTAGTGGTAAGGAGCTGCACTGAAATCCCAAAGGCACACGACTCAAACCTGCCTGGAGGGAAAAAGATGGACAATCTCCTCCCATTTGATTAAACTGCCCCTGAAAACCAGCTGGAGGGTCAGCTATGGGTTGGTTCAGACTTGATGGTACATGATGACACCATGAACACTCCCAACTGGGATTATAACCACAGGATTATTGTTGTTAAGTGCTCTTCTGCCTGTTCTGACACATATTGACCAAAACACTGCCCAGTCCTGCACCATCCACACAGTCGTGAGAACCTTATTGCAGCCACTGTGTCAGTCCATCTTGTTGAAGATCTTCTCTTTTCTGCTCTCTACCTTATCAAACATGATGGTCACCTCCAGGAACTGGCCCCTTCTGATAACGTGTCCAAAGTACTTGAGACAAAATCTTCCCATCCTCACTTATTAAGAGCATTCTGGTTGTACTTCCTCCAACACAGGTTTCTTCTTCTGATGGGCCATCATATATTTAATACTCTTGACCAGTAACATATTTTAAATGCCTCACTTCTTCTCCAGCTTTCCCTATTCATTGTCCAACCTCTGCATGCGTGGGAGGCAATTGAAAATGCCCTGGCTCAGAACAGGTGCACATTAGTCCTCAAAGTGACATCTTTACTTTTTAACCCTTTAAGGTTTTTTTTGCCTCCCTATTTTCCTACTGCAGGACACCATTTGAGCTCTTGATTCAGGTCCCTGAAGGCTTTCATCGTGGATCCAGATAAAATGAAATCCTTGACAACTTCAGTCTTTTCGTTATTTCTCATGATGTTTCTTACTTAAGTTGTGAGGATTTTCGTTTTCTTCATGTTGAAGTATAATCCATACTAAAGACTGTAGTCTTTTATCTTCATCCATTAGTGCTTTAAGTCCTCAAGCAAGAGTGTGTCATCTGCATATCCTGGATTGTTAAATGAGTCTTCCTCCAGTCACGAGGCATGCAGAGTAAGTGTAGTAAAATGATGCACACCCTTCCTGATTGTTAATCATACCGTATTATCTGTTTAAACAACTAAGTGTTCTGGAATTCTTATTCTTTGCAGTTGTGTAAAGAGGAAAGGCAGCATGGGGATGGCTGAGGCTGACCTCTGCTCCACAAGGAGGAACTGCGCTGATCAACAATATCCACAGACGTGTCCCACCCATGCTCTTTCAACTAATTTCAGTACCATTCCTACTGTTCTCCTGGGTCTGAAATCTGTTGCAGTAGCTCAAAGACCAAACAGAACCATGTAGTTTTGAGGTTTATTAGAGAAGTTAACAGGTTACAATTCAGGTTGGCAACAGGATGCAATTTCTTAGTCAGGACAGCTTCTAAAGTATGCTAACATACCCTTCAGGCCTCAGGTTTGCAGCATTGGGAAATGCTACAAAGCCTCTTAGTTCTGTCAATTATGGCACGTTCTTCCCTCACTCTTAGTCCTCCAGCAACCTAGGGTGAAGGCCCCAGGTCTAGCTCTGTGGGACAGCAGTCCCAGGTCAGCTCTGTCTCACGTCAGATATCTGTGCTGCAGCTACTGGTGTTTGTGTAGGTCCAGGTTTGACTGGTGCAAGAATCCCAGGCCCCAAAGGATACACACTGCACTTTCTTGTTTCTTCATTCTTGTTGGTAGAGAGGTTGCCAAGTTTTTGCTACTGAACCTGCTTGATTTAAATGTGATGGGATGAATTCCCTTGTGGATAGACTAACACATCCTGTTTTCATGTTCTTACCCAGCCATATGGCAACATCAAGCGAAATGGCTAGGAAAGCCATTTTTGAACACCAGCAAAGTTTCCTTAATTTGTTATGATCCACACAGCTGAATGCCTTTTCTTTCTTTTTTTTTTAAATTAAATTTTATTAATTTTAATGAACATTTACAGAGATTGTGGGTTTCCATTCATTCATTGTTGCACTATTTTCACTACCCTCCTCCCCAGTTCATTCCTCTTTTTCCTTCCCCCTTGAAAATCTGTTTTAATTGTCCAATTGCCATAGTGCTTGTCAAAGCCAGTTCTGATTAATCTCCTTTGTCAGTGTGTCCTTTGCCATTCCCTATCACTCCTCCCCGAGAGAGACGTCACCGACGTCACCCTGATTCATAAGGAAAAGGGGATGGCGTATTCTCTTAGTTACTTCCTGCTGAAAAGGGATGCTGTAGGTTTCAGGGTGAAGATCTTCTCTCACTACTCTAAAGGGCCCCTTTGGCAATAGGAAACACGTAGACTATTGTGGAGATTGATTTTGGAATTTAGATTCACTGTTATCAATTGTGCTTAGCCGTACATGTTCATATGAACTGTTGCAGCCTAGAAGACACAAATCTAGCTAACAAGTTAAAAGTACATGAGTCAAAAATTAAAAAGCAATAATATTCCAAGTAGAGGTTCTAATAGTGGCACAAATCAAGTTACAGAGGGAAGGTAGATCTTAAAATATAAGGCCTGTGACTAGCACTTTTTCTATTATACTATAAAGGTTAGGAACCACAAAATGTAGAGGCTCACCTATGTCATTTATTGTTCTTAAGTCCTAGACCAAATTCCGTCTACCACTGGGTTGTTTTACAGCTCAGAAGTCTGCATGCAAGGCAGAGGTGAAGTAAGAAACTGCTTATGAGGTTTTCCATCAGTTCCAACAACTAAGAAATAGTGAGAAGATTTGGGACCTCAGAAGGCTTTTAGGACCAAATAGTAGGCTCTTGTGTCCAGGAGAAAATGAATATTCTTACCACTAATGTTAATCCTCACCCACAGTTCTTCTGGGAGGATCTAAATCGTTGAAGTGTCCTCCTTTGTTTCCAGCTGAGAGCTGGGGCCTGTCAGTCCTGTCAGCCACGAGGACATGATGTAGGCCACCCTTGGCCAGGTGTCCTTCAGATCCACACTTAAAGCAAGTGTGGGAGCTTCCTCTCTACTCCCTTGCCTATCTGTGGTTCTCGTCTGTCACACTGTGACAGACCCTCTATGAGGTGGATTGATTCAGTGACTGGGGTGATCGGGATGGGTGTGTCGGAGGCAGTGCGATTGGCACAGGATAGAGCAGGGTTTAGGGCTGTTGTACATAGGGTCGCTATGAGTCGCAAACGACTCGACGGCACATAACAACAAACAACAACAACATGCCTCCTTTGAAGAAATCTTTGCCAAATCCAAGGTCATGAACATTTATCTCTTCCATAAGTTTTTTTCTTAAATTCAGTTCTAGAATGTGTTTTTTTACTTCCTTGTTGCACATTTTCTTCCCCCTCACCCCCACATTTAATTAGTTTTGTATGCGCATTCTTTATAGATATCATGTGCACTATGTAATCTGTTTTGATCCCGTGGTGCTTGAAAAATTTGTCTTTGAATTCCTTTAATGCTTCTGCATTATTGTTAAGATACTCACTGGTCTTTTTGGGGTTTCTTTTCTTGGGGTGTCTGCAGGTACTTTTAGGCGAGAGACCCCATCTCTTTTCATTTGTACGTCTATAGAACCCAGCCTAGAACTTGGTGCCTGGTTGGCTCAATTTTGATTAAATTAAATCACAAACCTTATTTAACAAATATCTCAACCTTCCTTCTTCCATTCTTTACCAGAACCTCTAAGTCGCTACTTTGCCATTTTGGGTTTTGCACATTTTCTCCACCCCGCATACATTTCCCCATCACTCACTCATTCATTCAGAGCTTCAAACAAGAAAGATTAGTTTTGTCTGTATTGTAGTAGTTGTAAGGAGAGGCTTGAAGTCTAGATGAATTGAAAAGTCACCTGTGGATACATTGGCTCGTCCATGCATTGGCTACCTCTGTTACCTGATATAAGCACTTGGGAAAGAAGAAGAGTTGGGGTGGTTTTTTGTTGTTGTTGTTGCTTTACTCACATGTTGCTTCCACCTCTTCTCAATTAATGTAGATGGTCATAGGCTGGGCAAACAATGGAAAATGATATTGGTGCCTAGGAGTTCATGTGTTGAGAGTGCAGTATAGGCAGTCTGTGACACTGTTCAGCTAGCTGAGTTCTCCGATAAGCTGTCTCTGCACACATTGTTGCTGAGAGATGAGCAGCATTCCCTTGTGGTGAGAATGATTATCATCAACATTTTACTGAAAACATTTTTCCCAGAAAGGTAGTATCACTCTGTTAGTATTGACAAAGGAGGGGGACCACAAGCCAAACTTAGGAAGATGGTGCTGGGTTACTCTGGGTGACACAAACATTGCTCGCTGTCATTGTGTGATTTCCCCTCTGAACCCCCTACTGGCCCAGAGACCTGTAGGTCACCCTGCTGGGGCCTGACCACGAGTAGCACTTGGTGGTTTCTATGCTGCAGCCCTCTGGTTAACCATAATTGGGTTGCTGTGTGTGGCACTGGTACTTTGAGTCTTCAGAGAGGGGAAATCCCTATACTGTGACTTCACTGACCTTCATCGATGCTGAATCTCCAACTTCACCAACCATCCATTTCATGTCTAAGTTGCTCGTTCTCTTCTCTTTCTTTCAGTGGAGGCCATAGTAGAGTTTGACTACCAGGCCCAGCACGACGATGAGCTGACCATCAGCGTGGGTGAGATCATCACCAACATCAGGAAGGAGGATGGAGGCTGGTGGGAGGGACAGATCAATGGCAGGAGAGGTTTGTTCCCTGACAACTTTGTAAGAGTGAGTACAACGCGAAACCCTTTTTATGTGTCCTGTGTGGGGTCTGCTGTAGAAAGGTCATGGGTCGCTGGAGGACAGGGTTCCTGGGACTCTCTCTGGGGATACATATTTAGCTTGACCCCCTGTGTTATCTCAAGAAGAGCATCTATAGCTCTGCCCTTTGTTTAACTGTTTAGAAATCAATCTTTTAAGGTCTAGAATGGTATCTGTCCAAACTGTATCACTTTTTAAAAATTCCACAAAGATACAAAGCTTGTTAAAGTGTCTTATTTATGTACTTACTTATTTGCTTTATAGTTTAAAAGCATGTTGTCCCTTTAGAGTATTCTTGTTAATATGTTACATTGCTACATTAGTAAATAATGTTTTATTGAGTGAAAAGGGGTCATCTGGGAGGCTGTTCTGCATAGGAAATACCAAATAAGTGTTAAGTCCTTGTACTGTAAACTTCCTTTCTGTCACTAGAGAAAAAGGATTGTTTTCAATGGTGAGAGTTACATTTGCAGGAATTCCTGTACCCCTGATGTCACTTCTGTGGTGCCAGGCCAGGCTTAACAGGACTGTGGCTGAGGGTGGCAGATAAAGTGAGGAAGGCTAGACTGAGAAAAAGCAGATAAACACACAAACAGAATGGACTTGGGCCCAGAGTGACCCCATATTTGCAGAGTAGAGGTCCATAGGGTTTTCAGCCTTTTGGAAGCAGATCACTAGGTCTGAGTGAGTTTGAACCACCAACTTTTTTGCTGCAACTGAGACATTTACCCATTTACTACTGAGAGGAGCAGGTAGGGCCCCCCCCCCAAGAGCCCTGAGTGCTGAGGTTTTATGAAAAGTGGTTCTTGGTGGAAAAGTTGATCGAGTCTATATGTCGAACACCCTGGGCATTGCACACTGTGGTCCTGACCTTCTCCTTTTCCCTAGCTGAGAACCTGGGGTGGGGGTGAATGACTCACTGTTAGTCTTTCTTCAGGATCCTGCCTCAGGGCCTTCCTGCTAACTAGTCTCTCCTTCTCAGTCATTCAATCAATCTTCCAATCTCTCTCCTCCTCCCTCCCTTTCTCTCCTTTCACCCTTTATTTCCTCATTCCTTTCCCATCTCCCCTCCCTTTGTCTCTGTCTTCCTTCTTCTCTTTTCTCTCTTTCCTGTGTTGAAGGCTGGAGAGAGTTTTGTTGGCAACACGCTGATAAACATTGCTTTGTGTCAGTAGTAATAGTAGCCTTAAACTCTCTTTTTCTTGGACTACATGTTTATCTAACCCCGCTAGCCTAGTGGTAAGTTGTGCTGCCAACCGAGCTGGTCTGTGGGAGAAAGATGGACACTCTCTTTCCATGTGATTTACGGCTTGTGATAACCTGCTGACTGGTCAGCTGTGGGTCGGTTCCCGACTTGACAGCACACAGCACCTGGTGGTGCAATAGTTAAGCAGTCACTTGCTACCAGAAAACAATTTGAGTCTACTCACTGGCTCCATGAGAGGAGGACCTGGCACTTTGTTCCCATGAACATTATAATCTAGAAAACCCTTGGAAGCCAATTCGACTCTGTCATAAAGGGTCACTATGAGTTAGAAATGGACTTCAACAGCACCAAACAAGAGTCGGACCTGACAGCACTTTCCCATTTTAAGAGTAGGAAAGTATTGCACCTAGTCCATGGAAGTAGACTTGATAAAACAAAAAAATTATTTTGTTTTCCCAAATAAAAAACCTTTGTTTTGAGAAAACACTATCCTTGAAGTTAAACCAGATGGAGGTATGGAAGGAGGGTGTTTTCAGATGAAAGGGCATCAGTGGACATGAAGAAAAGATAGAGAGAAGAGGAAAGTAGGGGAAAGAGAGGGATCGTTAGGAAAAGGTGTAACTTTAAGGTAAGGCCAGCTGTGCTTTGAAAGCCTTTGTCATGTCTTCTTCACAAACAACTAAGACACAGAATCAGAACACTTCAGAGTTGGGAGTTGCTTATCAAACATGCTAAATGTACTCAGCGTTTTAAGGCTAATAGGTGTAGTAGCCAGAGTGCCAAAAGCATTTGTGGAAGGGACAGGGAAACCGGGGCAGGAACAGCAGGATAGGACAGATTCACCCAGGCTGTGGGACCCCACCTGTCCCCACTGAGTGCCAGGGAATGGAGGACTTCTTCATCTATGCAATGAGAAGAAGACGGTCCCATTGCCTCACTCTTCTTCATCTGCTTTCCCATGGGCTTTGGTACAAGTGGAGCCCTGCTTGGATGTGACCCCGAGGGTGCGAAGGCAGCGAGGGAGGTTGGGGGTTACCTGTGCCTGTGAGGGTGCCATGCACTGGCTAGGTCCTTCTTGATGGTCACTGCTTCCGTGATGTCCACCTTCCTCCATATCTTTCCTCACCTCTACAGGTATGAGGACTCTCTTATGTCTAGCCCTGAATGCTGATTTGGGGTTTTGTTATACTCTACCCATTTTGGAAAAGATTCT
Source organism: Elephantulus edwardii (assembly GCF_000299155.1). Taxonomy (NCBI): domain Eukaryota; kingdom Metazoa; phylum Chordata; class Mammalia; order Macroscelidea; family Macroscelididae; genus Elephantulus; species Elephantulus edwardii. The sequence goes on from NW_006399881.1 coordinate 7,273,723, forward strand.
TAAGAACCTGTACCTCAAATTATGCTAATCTGGACCATCTGCTTGCTTTTGAAAGCCTGACCTCCCCAAGAGGCCGTTATGGAAGTAAAGGAGACAGTGTGTGGACATCACTTAGCACAGTGGCCCACCACTACTGATTGTGCCACTGTCCTCGCTGGCAGAGAATGGATGGAGCCCTTGCCTTGGGCTCGGAGTACCTGGGTCTTGCCTACTCAGTGGACATCTCAGCTCAGCTTGAGCACTTCCAGTGAGGGCCAGCAATGTTCCTGTTTCACCTGGGGCGGAGAGAGAAGGTGGCAGGCACATTGCCACTGCACTGCTTGTGGCTGTAGCATTTGGCAGAAAAAGAAACTTCTATTCTTTCATATGGCTGAGTCTATTTTCAAATCTTCACCCACTGGGAATGTTTTAGGCCTATTATTGAAAATTCAGTAGGAGGATGCAGCAGAGTTTAACCATAACGAAAACTCCCGTAGTGAATTCTAACAGTAGAAAATACTTTTTTTAAGTAATCATCGTTCTGTTGGCATAAGTTTTCACTTTTGAAAGTGAAAGACATGTGTCTTATTTAGTTCCAGAGTTATTTGGACCCACAAATTAAACCAGACGAACTTGTGGAATTCTGTTGTTTTATTCTGTGACTCTGTTTAGATGATACCATTGTCAGAGAGCCTACCTTAAGCAATGTCTTGACTCACTTTTGAGAATTGTTAATATGTGATCCACCAAGGGGCAGGTCTTCATTTAATTCTGTATTGCCTCAGCCTCTCAAGAGAAAAATATCAGTGAGAGCCATTATTCCCGTACTCAACCAGGCTGTCTCATGCTCTCAGGTTAAAATAAATGTACCCACCTTGGCTTCATGGCCTCTTGAGTTTGTATCTCTCTTTTAATTTGAGTTGTTATTGTTGTTGTTATGTGCTGTCCTGTGGGCCCTGATGCATAGCTGACCAGGCAGCCAGGGTTTTTTTCCTTTTTGTTTTTTATTTTATATTGGTTTGCTCTCAGAGTTTGTATACATTGTGTGTATTTCATACAATCATTCCTATGTATTATGTGTGGGTTTTTTTTTAAAGAAAACCTTTTTTTTTGCATTATGTTTTATGAAATCAATCACCATTGGACCTTGCCCATCATTACCCTGCCTTTCAGGTCCCTGCAAGATCCTTCCCATTTCCTTCACCCCCCTCCCTCCACCTACCAAACTGTGCAGCCCTGTGGTTTCACCTCCACTCATCCTCACCTCTCTGCTCCCACCCTTTCCCCCCTTGGGTCCTTATATATTTTTTACTAGTTATCCTTCTATTTTTACAATAATGGTCTTTATTATGCAGTATATGCCCTTTTTGTTTTTTTGTGAGTTTTTTTTTTATTGTTGGTGGGTACTGTCAAATCAGATCCAATTGGCACAGGTGGAGATTGCCCCTCCTTCTCCAGCAAAACATCTGGTGGATTTGAACCACATGCCTTCAGGTTTGCAGCACAGCTTCTTGCCAGTAGGCTACCAGAGCTCTCTTAGTATTTGTCCTTATGAGATTGAGTTAGTTCACTTGGTATAATACTCTCCAGTCTCTCCATAGTTAATGTAGTATTTTTTAAAAAATCATTGCTCCAGAGTACTCCATAGTATTTCATTGTGTGAATGTATCACAGTTTCTCAATTCATCCGGTTGTAGATGGACATTTGCCAGCCATATTTTAGAGGCTATAAATCGCATGGGAAGACAGTGCCCATCTTTTTCCCATGAAGTAACTGGCTATTTCAAACTTCCTTGACCTCTAGGCCACAGAGCTTCATTTATTTGGTTAGTTCTTATTTATTTATTGTAAATGGGGGGAAGAGGTTTTTTAATTGCTTCTTCTTACTCCTTCTCCTCACCTACTCTCTTGGGGTACAATCCTCTTTATTCCTCTCTTTTTTTATCAGTTAATTTTTTAAAAGATAGATCTATCAACAATCTGCGTTGCGCAGGTGACACAACCCTGCTTACTGAAACTGGGGAGGACCTGAAGCGCTTGCTGCAGACGGTCAAGGACTGCAGCCTCCAATATGGATTGAGGCTCAATATTAAGAAGACAAAGTTTCTCACCATTGGGCCAATTGGCAGCATCAGGATGGATGGTGAAGAGATTGAGATTGTTCACAGCTTTAGTTTGCTTGGCTCCATAGTCAACACTCTAGGCACCAGCAGCCAGGAAATAAAAAAACGTATTGTGATAGGAAAGTCTGCTGTTAGGGTCCTCTCCAGGGTACTGAAGAGCAATGGTGTCTCTCTGGAGAGTAAGATGCATCTGATACAGGCCATGGTCTTTGCTATCACTTGTTATGCATTAGAGAGTTGGACAATGACCAAGGAGGATAGAAGGAGAATTGATGCCTTTGAGCTGTGGTGCTGGAGAAGAGTATTGAGGGTACCATGGACTGCTAATAAAACAGATTCATCCTGGAAAGGGTCAAACCATGCGGCTCCTTGGAGGCAAGGATTCTGAGGCTTCGTCTGATATACTTCGGTCATGTTGTAAGGAGAGACCAGTCCTTGGAGAGGGACATCATGCTTGGGAGGGTGGAGGGCAGGCGCAGGAGGGGAAGGGCCTCTATGAGGTGAATAGATTCAGTGACTGGATTAATTGGGATTGGTGTATCAGAGACAGTGCAACTGGCACAGGACAAAGCAGAGTTTAGGGCTGTTGTACATAGGGTCAATATGAGTCGCAGGAACTCAGTGGTACATAACAACAACAACAATAACAACAGCAACAACATACTTTACAAAGAGTTCAATGTGTAAGAGTGTGGCTTGATGATTTCTTGCGTAAGTATATACCTCTGTAACCACCATATAGGTCAGTACGATTTCTGTCCCTAACAGAAGGTTCCATCATGTCACTTCCTAGTCATACTCTTTCCCTGCTGGATTCAGAAGAGGCCATAGAATAAGGGATATCTATCACCTGATGGCAGGTGGATCTTGTCTGAGAGCAGAAGATATTAGGAAGGTGTTTACTTGTGTTTTCACTGACTATGCAAAGTAATTTGTCTGTGTGGATCATAACAAATTATGGCTAACATAGAAAAGAATGGGAATTCCAGAACACTTTATCATGTTCATGTGGAACCTATACATGAACCAGGAAGCAGCTGTCCAGACAGAACAAAGAAACACTGCATGGTGGACTGTATTTTTCCTCCATATCTATTCAATTTGTATGCTGGACAATTCTAGAATCTGGACTATTCTAGAAGCTGGACTATATGAAGATTGTGACATCAGAATTTGAGTATGACTTAAGCACAGCCACTGGTGGCCTAGTGGGTAAGGAATTGTGCTGCCAACCCAAAGGCAGGCAGTTAGAATCCACCAGTTGCCCTATAGGAGAAAGATGGACATTCTTCTCTTGTGTTAGTTACAGCATATGAAACCTGCTGGAGGCTCAGTTATGAGTTAGTTGTGACTTGATGACACATAATGATACCAACAACATAGGTTGCTATGCAGAGGACACAACCTTGTTAGGAAAAAAGTGAAGAAGACAATAAGCACTTACTAAGGAAAATCAAAGACTTCTGTATGGATTACACCTCAGCATCAAGAATACAAAAATCCTCACAACTAAATCAGTAAGCAACATCATGATACATTAAGAAAGGGTTAACAGTAGTAAGGATTTTGGTTTTCGTGAATCCATAATCAACACCTGCAGTGGTAGCAATAAGAAAACCCAAAGATATGTTGCATTGGTCAAATCTGCTGTCACCAGCTTCTTTAAAATGCTAAAGAGAAAGGATGTCAGTTTAAAAACTAAGGTGCATGTTATCCAAGCTGTGATATTTTCCATTGTGCTTTATACGTCTGTGAAAGTTGGACAATGAAAAAGAAAGACTAAAGAAGAATTGATGTTGAATTGTGGTAGTGTCGGATACTGTGGACTTCCAAAAGAACAAACATATCTATCTTAGGGGAAGTGCAACAAGGGTGCTCCTTAGAGGCAAGGATGGTGAAACTTCTTCTCATATACTCCGGTCCTGTTAGAAGGCACCAGTCCTTTGAAAAAGACATTACCTTGGGAAAAGCAGAGGGCCAGCTAAAGAGAGGATGACTTTTAACAAGCTGAATTGAAAGAGTGACTATCAACCTCCTCAATCATGGTGGAGATGGGGCAGATGGAGCCGAGTTCTGGTCTACTGTCATAGGGCTGCTGAGAGCCGTAGGCCACTTGATAACACCTAACAACAATCACCTCTTCCCTGGGGCTCTTCCCTCATGTGATCTGTCCATGTAGATTTGTTTGACCTGTGCTTGAGTTTTGTATGGATGCATAGAGTATGTGGTCTTCTGTGGCTAGGTTTCTTCATCTAACTGTTATTAATAGAAGTCAGTGGTTGATGCTTGCTATAGGAATATGTCACAATTTATCCATTTTCCCATTGATGTATTTTCGGGTTCCTTCCAGTTTAGCGCTTTTATGAGTAAAGGCTTTGAGCCTTCTTATATAGTTAACTCTTCTTATAGATATAAGCACTTATTTCTCTTGGATATATTCATAGGAGTAGAATTGCTGCCCAATTCATTTCTGTATGTTTACATTTTTGCATGTAAAGCTGTAGCCTCTGGTTGTGGAGAGACTACACACTGTGCCTTGAGTCTCATATGTGCCCTGCGAGCCACTCTTGTCTGTCTGATTTTGCCTTCATTTAGTTGTCCTTTGAACACAGCAGGTAAGAGGCCCTGAAATCCAGGACCCATTTCCCAAGGACTGATTTGATTGTTAGGCCTGTGAACTGGCCAAAGCTACTTTGGAAATCATTAAAAACATATAAATCAATAGTGAGCATGTACGTTTTATCTGACTCATCTAATGAGAGAACTAACAGAAGGACAACTGATTCAGTGAGATTGTGAAAAACAGATCACAAGTCATTGGAGAAAGGAATGCTCAAATAAGGTTGCTGCTTTACATTCAGATCGGGTTACTGTCTTCTAGAACAACAAAACTTCACCTTTAGGGGTTATCATCTCTACCAGAAAAGAAAAATGAAAGCAACATACCTCATAATTTTTCTCCATGATAACCTCTGACTTTACAGGGTTGTAACGTGTCTAAAGGCCTTATAAATAAATGGTTTATAAAAGTCTTATGAATTGTTGGTTAAATCAAGTTACATTTCCAGAGTGAGTCTGATGACCCTCTCGGGCCTTATTAGTAAGCATAATTAGTATAGTAAATGTGGCATTTAAAGGTCACAGAGTTGTCTTTTTTAGCCTGTTTTCCAAGGCTTGGTTTTTTGAAAAAAAAAAAGTGGTACATAGTGGAGGTAGTACTCTGTCAATGTACTGTCCCAGTTGTTTTTAAATAATCTTCAGCAAGACCGAATTTCTCCTTAGAGGCTAGGATTTTGAAGCTCTGTGTCACATACTTTGGCCGCGTGGCCAGGAGAGACCAGTCCTTGGAGAAGAACATCATGTTTGGAAGAGTGGAAGGACAGCACAGGAGAGGAAGACTCAGAGTGAGATGGATTGATACAATAGCTGGAGCAATGGGAGTTGGTGTGTTGGAGTCAGTGAGACTGGCTCAAGACAGGGCAGGCTTCAGGTCTGTTGTACTTTGGGTCTCTACGAGTCACAAGGTGACTTGATGTCACCTAACAACAGTAGGAGGTCTGAGGTACTTAGTAGGCTTTCTAGATACTCAAAAACATCCTCATAAAGCTGAAAAAGTTCCATTATTGAAAGCAAATCGAGGCTTGTTTATAAGGATTCATTTACACATGTTGGATTGAAAATATGAGGCCTTTTTTTTTTAACTTTACTCTCAGATCCACACAACAGTATCCTTTATCAAGCAAGGAACTTAGACGGAGTCTTTTTTTTTTTTATTTCCCTGACATCGAACCACACCTCTGTATTTCTTAATAGACAGCCCAGTGAATTTCAGAACAGAGAGACCTTAAAACTATAGCCTGGAATGATAAGTGTGTGTCATCTCTTTTTGGTGAGAGTTGTTGGAAAAGGTACAACAAGACCCGGATGTTCCAAATAGACATGTGCCTCACAAATAGACATGTGGCAAGCAGGAAACTGTGGTAGGGGTTTAAAGAATCAGCTTGTTGATCTTTAAGTTGAGCTGACACTATCTCTGAGGAAGTGAGCTGTTTGCCTTGCCTATTGATGGATGTGTGAGGTTCCATACATATATTTTACATACCGCCTGCCCCATTGTCACAGGGTGTGCTGTAGCTCAAATGTCAGATGCTGAACAGAACACTTCAATTTGGTTGCCTTGCTGCCTCAGCTTCACATTCTAGGTGTTTTGTACAGCTCTTTGGCATATTCAGAATTTCTTTGTTTTTAAACAAACTCTTGGTAAGAGACTGTATTTATGTAAAATAGTGAATGAGTACAGGATTGCTTTAAAAAAAAATCAGTGAAATGGAAGACCAGTATTTCGCATATGTGCCTCCCTTAGAGACAAAGCTTGTTACTTTTCTTAATTTAAGAAAGAATCACACATTTACTTTAGCAAGTGGTATAAAATAGACATTTTCAGGTGGCCTAGTGGGTAAGGACTTGTGCTGGAAACTCAAATGGAGGCAGTTCTAATCCGCCTGCTGCTTTTTGGAAGAAGGATGGACAGTCTCCTCCTACCATGCAATTTACTGCCCCTGAAAACCTGCTGGAAAGTCAGCTATGGGTTGGTTCCAACTCCATGGTGCACAGCAACAACATCCTATGATAAGAAGCCATGGTAGTACAACAAATTACCTGTTGGGCTGCCATCCCAAAAGTTAGCAGTTCAAGTCCACCAACCTCTCTGAGGGGAGTCTTCTGTAAAGATTTAAAGCCTAAGAAACCTGCTAGTTGCTCTGAGTTGGAATTGACTCAATGGCAGTGGGTTTGGTTTTGGTTTTATTTGGTATTTAGCAAACTTCAAGTGGGTCAGATTTTAACACCCCCCCCCCAAGCCATGAATTTTGTGACTAACGCTGATGTTGTTTTCACATTGTCATTGTTGAAAGATAGCAGGGATTTTCTAGGCGTGTTTTACAATGTGCAGAGCCTCTTCCATCTCAAAGCATAGACTTAGCCTTGGCTGGCTTGGTCTGCTTTCTTCAGTGAGCAAACATTGGCCCAGGGGCTTCGGAGTGCCAGGCACCAGGACATTTCAGTACAAGCAAGACACCGTGAATGGAATACTTGTACTGTCACAATGTGACTTCTCTCCCAGGATAATGGCTTAAGCTCCTCTCCCCTGGTCTTTGGTCATTTAGGACTTTGGAGACCAAGTACCAGACATTTTTCTGCAAAAATGTTTAACTCTTCTGGGTTAAAATGCTGCTTAAGAATGTTCTGACAGGATTTATCAGACCAACCTGTTAGAACATCTAAAAGGAACTGAGAGTTAACTTTTTAGCCCTAATTGCTGTGTCACTTTATGAAATAATCATGGCTGTGTTTTACTGAAAGCACATCTTAGTCTGGCATCGTGCACATAGCTGCCTGCGTGCACGATGACCAGATTTTATTAAGTACTTCCTGTACTTTAGGCAAAAGAGAAACTAAGCCCTTCATGTCTTACCTCTTTAAATCCTTGATAAGATAGTTACTATTTTCATCATAGCTGTTTTTCAGAAAAGGTAACTGAGTCACTTCAAGGTTAAAAAACTTATACCTCGTCACATAAGCTAATGAAGAACAACAAGAACATTTGAACCAGGGTTGACTGACTCTAGAATCTGAACCCCTACAGGGGAATTGTCTGAGCATTTGCATTGTCGCCTGCCTGCGGCATCTGACTTTCCCTACTCAATAGCCGACCACTCAGAATTATGGTTGTTAATTCGCTTTGTGAATTTTACAGAATACTCTTCAAAAACTGACTGTTTCCACATAAAAGAACAACCTTTCCCTGGATTTATGGGCCTGCACTATTTTTTCCCTACAAATTCTGAGGCAGTTGGAGAAGTTTACACATTTTACTGATTTGTAAGCAAATGTCATTTCTCAGAATTCAGGCCATGCTTTGGAGAAGGAGCTCCACCGCCTTTTCCATTAGCGGTAAATAATCCAGATGTGTGACTATACAGTTGTTCCCTATCCATGGGACTGTTGAAAGCAGGCAATTTCTGCTCAAACTATTCCTTAAGCTTTTAATGTCTAATTGTCTTTTAGGCTCACTACTTGGAAAAGCTAAAAGCTTGAGCTTGTTAGGTAACTACCAAAGCAGTGTGGAGTGATTGAGGGCAAGTGTGTAACCACTAAGAGGCTGCACCATTGGGCAGATTCCCCAGGCTTTGTGACAGTTGCAGTACAGGAAGTGGGCTGAGTCTTGTGACTCAGGGAAAGCTGTGACCTCAGTGAGTTTTAATCTCCTGACTGAGTTGATCATGGTGATTATGGATAATGGAATCTTTTCTTAATGACCAGATTATCGAATCTTAGCTTGGAAAGCAACTTTAGGATCATGTGTTTCAGCCCTCAGCCTTCTAGCAGATCAGAATCTAAACCATCGAGGATGTCGTTGTGATTATTACGGGGTACTTAATCTTGTGAAATGTGTGGCTCTCACAGGGGACTTTGTGCTCAAGGCCTACAAGGTGAATTTGGAGGTGGGGCGGGGTAGGGTTAGGAGCCTCAGAATATTTCTTAAAGTTCAGACAGTTCTGGTGTTTGTCATCTCCTTATTCCACTTGTGTCCTGGTACTAATTTTACTTAGCAGACTTTCTCAGAAACGTAGATTGGTGTTCGGTGACCTGTATTACTTTTAAATTAGAAAATATTATGGCACTATTTTCTTCAAACACTTGAAATAAATATAAAAGGAAATGGGGAAAATCAGTAACTAGATAACAGACATATGTTAAACTGGATGAAGGGAAAGGCATTAAGACAATAAGGGATTGTTCAGGACAGTATCACTAGAGAGAGGAAGGACAAAGAGAAATGTATGAGAAACACAGAAAACAAAGATAAACATTATAATTCAGTGTGAAAAACAATGTATATGAACTTTATGGACTTTGTAAGTAAACCAGTATAAAATTAAAAAAAAAAGAAAAACATTATCACATGCTCACCCATGCACTATCAATCAGAAGCATAATCTGCAAGTGGACACATAGGCAGATAGACAAGATGAACAGATCAGGGCAAGTGAAAGCAAGTACACTCTTGACTATGTAGTTTTATCAGATAATTATTAATATTAGCATGTGTGGTACTTATATCCATATGTATAGTAGAGTCAACAAGAGTAAACTTATTAATCATAATATTCTAAGGGAATGGAGTTGCTAGTCCTTAGGGCTCAGGACCAAAGCCTTAGGGGACATCAAATTCAATTAGCATAACAGTTCACAAAAACAATGTTCTACATTCTACTTTGATGAAAACTCAGAAGGCAGGATGACATGACTAGGCAAAGCTAGAAAGATGACTGGAAAGGAGGATCACAGGGAAGAAATAGGGAGAGTGATATTATAATGTGGAGGCTATAATGTCATAAAACAAAATTTACATGAATGATTAAATGGAAAACCAATGTAATGTAATATGTAAACTTTTATAGCAATTTCAAACATGGTTTTGGTTCCTTTTATTTCTTATTTATAACAAATACATAAAGAACAGAGTTATATGCATATAGTGTTCTATTTGAGTTCACTAGCTCTGTTAGCATAGGGGTAAGAATCTGTGCTTCAATCCTGAGGGAATGTGGTTTGAATCTACCAGATGCTCTGTGGGGAACGGATGGGCAGTCTCCTCCAGTGCCATAAACTGCCTCCAAAAACCCACTGGAAGGTCAGCTATGGGTCGGTTCCAGCTTGACAGCACACAATAGTAGCAACAACCACAGGAGCACTGGGTTAAAAAAATAAGTTCTATGGCACCTGGGAGCTCTGGTGTCCTATAGGTAAGAGTGTGTGCTGCAGTTCTGAAGGCATGTGATTCAAATCTGCCAACGGCTACATGGGAAATGAATGGGCAGTCTCCTCTGGTGCAGTTAACTGCCTCTGAAAACCCACTAGAGGGTCAGCTATGTAAGTTCTGACTCTGGTACACGACAACAACAACATGCCACCTAGTTTCACTCCTAAATCTCTAGAAACTTTGGAAGTGGTGAGATGACATTTGAAACACTACTTATCCAGATGGAGCAAATTTTATCATATGAGTCTGGTGACAGGAAGAGGAAATTGTAGAGCCAGAGTGTAAAAAGAACTTGATGTGCCTTAACTACTTTGAAGAAGGAGATCTGTTATGAGAAGAAATGGGGTTAGATTGTAGGAACAGAGAAATGGAGACCTCAGACACAAGTCATAAGGAACTGGATTCCACCAACAACCTGAGTGAACTTGGAAGTAGATTATTCCCTGGAGTCTCCAGGTCAGCCCAGTTCAACTGAACACTGGGGAGACCCTGAGCAGAGAAACAGCTTAGCTTGTTCAGACTTTTTGACCTATAGAACTAAGAGATAGTAAATGTATAGTTGACACCACTAAGGTGTTTTCTGTTTGTTTGTTTGTTTGTTTGTTTAAAATATAGAAAGCATATGGCCTGAAGTGTGGTGGTCCACTTCTTTGTGTCACTAATTGTCATAGAGTCAGAAACAACTCATAGTTGACCCTCTATTGCATTTGTGAGGTTGTAAATTATGTGTGAGGATTTGGCCTGACTTTCTCTTGTGGAGTCAGAGTTCCTATTTGAACATGGTCTTTGGGTTTGCAGTGAAACTTATTCCCAGTGGACCACATCACAGTCCACAGGAGCTCCTGGACTTTACTATCCTACTGGGTGGCAACACATAATCCATGGCACTCCTCGCCTCTTTTTCTTTTTTTTTTTTTTAATTCTTGCTTCTTTTGTCATGTCGATCAGGAGAGAATCCTGGACCATTCCTGGCTTGTCAATGGTAGGTGGCTTCCCATCACTCACTCTTTCCACTAGAATGAAGATCTTGGAAAGGCATGAGCTGCAGAAAGAAATTCATAAAATCTGCATAGGAAGCCCTAGGCACCTACACATAAATCTGATGAAAATTAGCATAGCAAGAAGCTTGAGAATAGAATCACAGTGTGGAATATTGCCTAGGTTTTCAGAGTGACCAATATATACCACTCAAAATAACACTTCTCTTGCTATAATAGGGCTGTGGAAACTAAAAATTTTCATTGGAACCACAGCCTACAATAGTAGACCAGGATTTGCATGCTTAACCTAAACAGAGTAACTGCAAATTTAAGTAGGATTTAGAGTTTCATAATGCAAGAGCCCAGATGTCCAGGCTACAAAAAAAAAAAAAAAAAAAAAAAAAAGAATAATCACTTATCTTACCAAGAACCAGGGCAATCTTGAATGTCAAAAGACAACCAGCAGATAATAGTTTCTAAAAGACAAAGATGAACATGTTCAAACAACCTTGAATCCAGTGAAAAAAACAGAAAAATGGTAGCAGGTAAATAAAACTCAGACCAACCCACTGCTGTCAAGTCTATTCCACCTCATAGAGCCCTCAATTGAGTTTCTGACATTTTAAATCTTGATGAGCAGAGACCTTCTCCTCTCCTGTCTTTCTCCCACACAATAGCTAGTAGATTTGAATGGTTGACTTTCAGTTAGCAGTGCAGCACTGTTAGCGTACTGGGATATCAGAACTCCTTAGCACTTAAATAGATGCTATAATAAAAGCTGAATAGAAATTATGGAACTAAGGAAATTCAGTAACTAAAATAATCTCAATGGATGAGCTCCTTAATAGATTAGAGATGAAAAAGGGCAGAATCAGTGAACTTGAGGACTTATCAATAAAATGAGCCCATTCTGAACAACAGAAAAAAAATAGTCTGAGTGGAAAAATAGAGTCTTAGAGACCTGTGAGACAATGATGTACAAACTAACGTAAATGTCATCAGAGTCCCAGAAAGAGAAGAGAAAGAATGCAAGGCTAAAAACATTGTAAAAAAAATAATTGCAGAAAACTCACCAAACTCGGTGAAATTGATAAAAACTCTATCAGGATAAAGCCCAAAATTCATAACAAGAAACTTCATACTCAAGCTTCTAAAGACAAAGACAAAATCTTGAAATGAGTGAGAGAGATGTGACATGCTGCCTGCAGGGGAAGAATAATTTGAGTGACAGCATATTTTTCATCTGAAATCATGGTGTCTAGGAAGAAGTCACACAACATTTTTTTCAAGTGCTGAAAGAAAACAATAATTACCCCCAAATTCTACGTCTGGCAAAATTATTCTTTAGGAATGGAAAAGAATGAAAAACATTTTAAAATGTAGGAAAATGAAGACGATTTGTTGTTGATAGCAGTCCTACCCTTAACGGCTAAAGGAAGTCCTTTGCAGAAAGGAAATAACAGAAGGAGGCTTGGTACTTGAGTAAGGGAAGCACAACGGAATGGGTAAAAATAAGGGTATGAGTGATAGACCATCTTTCTCTTCATTAGTTGTGAAAAATAGTTTTTATTATTGAGGCCGAAATTCCTATATCTGGTAATGTTTCATGTATGTTGAGGTATAAAATACAAGAAAATTCTATTTTTGAAGTGAGAAGGCTGTAACAAGATCTGAGTGGAAGTTAAGGTTTCTGTTCTTTACCTAATATAGTTAAATGTTGGTATCACTATACTGGAAACACAATTAATATTTATATTAATAGTATTTGTTAAATAGTGTATAAATAGTCTATCAAGCTATTTTTTTATTATTACTAATAATGGGCACTGGGTGTACACAAAGTTCAAAGCAGGGGCTCCTTCCTAACTTAGCTTTGTTCTTCTCAGAATGAGTCCAAATATGAGCATATAGTTGAAAGTTACTACTATGGATTTTTTATATGTTAAGGGTTTAAGATAACTTCTTCCATCTGATCAGTATTAGAGCTCTTAAATCACATTGTAAGAATGACGAGTTCAACAGTAGAACTTGTGTAGAACAAACAGGTTCGTTCTAGAGAGGGTGAGACCAGGCTGCTCCTTGGAGGCAAGGATTCTGAAGGCAACGATTCTAACATACTTTGGACATATTGGAAGGAGGGGCCAGTCCTTGGAGAAGGACATCATGCTTGGAAGCAGTGCAGGAGAGGTTGACCCTCGATGAATGAATTGATTCAGTGACTGGGGTCATGGGGCTAGGTGTGTCAGAGGCAATAAGATTGGCACAAGATAGAGCAGGGTTTAGGGCTGTTGTGCACAGGGTCCTTATGAGTGGCAGGCAACTTAACGGCACATCACAACATGATTAATCATTCCCCTCATCCTCACCCCTCTGCTCTCCCCCTCCCCCCTTTGGATCATCATACATGTTCTACACTAATGGTCTTATACAGTATTTGCCCTTATGGGATTGCGTTAGTTCACGTAGCATATTGCTCTCCAGTCCTTACCCTGAATACATCCACAAGGTCAGTTCAGTTGTTTGTATAGTTTGGATCTTCTGCATATTTGTTAAATTTATTTTGAGTTTACCTATCCTTTGGGGATAATGGTGTGTTGAACTCTCTTACCATTATTGTGGTGCTGTCTATTTCTTTCTTCAGTTAACTGTTATTTTATGTATTTTGCAGATCTTTCATTTGGTGTGTGTTGACCAAGGTTATGTCTTCTTGATCTACTGTGTCTTTAATCAGTTTGTAATACCTTTCCTTATCTTTTATGGTGGTATTCGTTCTGAAGTCTATTTTATCAGAGATTAATGTTGCCATTCCTGCTTTTTTGTAGTTGCCATTTGCGTAGTATATTTTTTCCCCAGCCCTTGATTTTGACTCTGTCTGTCTCTACATTTTTTAAATGTGTCTCTTAAAGGCAACAGGCTTTTATTTTTTTACCCATTCTGCTACTCTTTTTCTCTTAACTGCTGCATTTAGTCCATTCATATTTAGTGTGATTATTGTCAGGCCAGGTTTTACTGTTGATATTTTGCTGTGTTTCTTTTTGTGTTGTTTGTGGTTACTGTGGTCCATTTTAAATTTCTTATAGCTTTGGTCTTGTTTCATAAATTCCTTAAGTTCCTTCTTTTCAGCAAAGGATCTAATTTCTTCTTCATATTTGATGGGGAACTTTGCTGGGTATAGGATCCTTGGCTGGCAATTGTTTTCTTTCAGCTTTCTATAGATGCCATCCCATTGTCTTCTAGCTCACATGGTTTCTGCTAAGAAATCAGAATTTAATCTAATTATTTCCCCCCCTTGTGGGGAAATAATAGACTACTTTTAGTAGTCTATCCTCTTTTAGTTTGGAGAATTTGACTGAGATGTTTAGAGTTTTTCTTTTGGGGTCTAGCAATTTCCTTGTTCTTCAAAATACCTGCAACTTTCTTCTAGTACTTCCTCCACAATTTTCTCAGTGACTTCCCTGTCACTCCCATGTGCTGAAATTCCAGTCATACATATGTTGATCCTTTTGATGTCATCCCACATGATTCTAATGTTTTATTCAGTTTCTTTACGTCTCATCCTTGATTTTTCTTCTGATATGTTTCCAGTGAAGCTCTTGTCTTCCAACTCACTGACTCACTGTTCCATCTCTTCAGTTCTGCTTTTTTTGTCCACCAGCATGTTGGACACTTCTGCCATTTTGGTCTTAATAGTCTGGATTGCATTTTCACCCTTTTCTATTATTTCCAGTACTGTGTTGGCTGTACTCTCTCAGTCTTGTGATGTTAAGTTCTTGTACCTCTTTATTTATACTATTAATTCTTTATCTTCTTAATTTTCTTCCTTAGCTGTTCAAATTGTTCCTCATCAGTCTATTTTTAATAGATTGCTGTATCTAAGGTATTTGCTCTTAATGACTTTCATTGTTTCTTCCATCATTTGCATCTTCTTCTGTAGTTGTTAGAATAACTCCACATCAACATATTTCTTCAAGTTCTCTCTATCTGGCATATTCACAGGGTCTGATTTTTTAAGGAAAAGGGTTATTTAGTTTTTTTCATGATGACTGAGGCTTTCTTGACATTATATGAGACTTTTAATAGATGTTAGGTTGTTGTAATTATATAATAACCCAGGGTATGGCAATGTTTTGTGAAGGACCTGTATGTTGGTCCTCCCGTCTTAGGAACAAGAGCCCACCAGGAGCAGGATGATTACTGTCTTCCTGAAATCACACCTCCATTTGGCCTCATTATGCTTGAGCTTAAGAAATCCCACATGATGTCTCTAGTAAGCACTGTTTAAAGTCAAAATACCTGTAATATTGGTGCTTCTAGCACTGACCAGCAGGGGTGGCAGCTGGGAAGTCTCCGGGCAGTGGGGAAGGGTGTCTCCAAGCAGTTGTGGCAGTGGTCTAGTGCTCTGGGCTGGATTGTGGTCTTAAACTGCAGCCCCTCAACCTGGCAGACAGTAGTTCTGTGGCCAGCCAGGTTGTAAGTGTGCCTGGGCTGGATCACAGCCATTAGCAGACACAGAGGAAAAAGATACTGGAAGATCCTCCTGGCCCACCATGCCACACAGGCCTTGGAGTTTTGAAGCAGAGTGAAGGTTTCCTGAGAGGAATGGGTCTCGCAAGAGGGAGCGGGTCTCTTGAGGCTGATAGATTTTTATGTGAAAGAAAATTCAGTATTTCTAAGAACAGGAGATAGGAGAGTCTTAGTTTATAGCATAAATATGCCACATTGAGTAAAATAGTTTTTTGAGAAAATCTTAAGGAGTATATCTGCCTCTCAAACTTTGTGGAAGAATATGAAATGGAAGAATTGGTAGTTATTTGAAATGTTGTTGTTATGTGCTGTCGAGTCACCGGTGACTCATAGTGATCCTATATACAACAGCCCTAAACCCTGCTCTATCCTGTGCCAATCGTATTGTCTTTGATACACCTACCCCTATTACCCCAGTCACTGAATCAATCCATCTCATCAAGGGTCCTCCTTTCCTGCACTGTTCCTCCGCCATTCCAAGCATGACATCCCTCTCCAAGGACTGATCCCACCTTGCAACATGTCCAAAATATGTCAGATGCAGCTTCAGAATCCTTGCCGCCAAGGAGCAGCCTGGGTTCACCCACTCCAGGACGAACTTGTTTGTTCTGTTAGTCCATGCTATATTTAATACTTTTCTCCAGCACCACAGCTCAAAGGCATCAATTTCTCCTGTCACCCTGTTCATTGTCCAGCTTTCTGATGCATAGTAAGTACTTGCAAAGACCCTGGCTTGTATCAGGCGCACCTTAGTCTCTAGACTGACATCATGGCAATAAAAATGTTAATTTATGGAGTAAAAGGCTTCCTATGTGACTAAGTTTCATAATAACTGAGCTTTTTCTTTTTAGATTTTCAGTTCATTGCTTTAACTTAAGGATTACTTTTAAAAAATATTCCTATTTAATGAACCATTATATTTTTGTTCAGGGGAAATATATGTTAAAATATCTTTAGCATGGATAATATTTATAATTTAAATTCCATCTTTACCTCTCTCGCCTTTTCCATAGATACTCAAATTATATGGTAGAAGAAGACTTGTTTTGCTCCTGTCTGTGTAACATTTGTTTCTGTAAAGCTGGCCAGAGTGGTTCCATTCACCTGCCTTGTTGTGCCTGGGTGCTGGGGTGCTGGAGCAGTGGCTGCAGAACTGCCTCCTGCCTCAATAGCCTTGATCAAAAACTCACCAGAGCACTACTGTCTCATGGTTCCAGAAGCCTGGCCACTGGGTTTGGGTCTAGTTTATTAATACTGAGACCGCATGGAGGTTATTCATCTCTCTTAGTATCCATTTATCTTCTCCTAGAAAAATGGAAATAATAATATTACCCTTCTTTACTTGTGTTAATGGAAGAATTACATGAGACTGTATGTGCAAGGTAATTGGTACATACTAACCAGTCAACAAGAAGTAGCTATTACTGTAAGCAGTGGGATGCTCTGAGATCCCAGCAAAATGCATAAAATGGTGTTTATCAGTTAAGCTCCTAGGGAAGCAGATGCTGAGATGGAGTTAGAAGTGCCAGAAATTTAGTAAGGGAGCAACCATAACACTAGGTAAAGCTTAAAGAAGGAGTCTGGGTATGGTGAGGCTTAGACCGCAATGCCCATTATCCTAACCTGGAGCTCCTGAGCAAAGACATTGGATAGAAGAGACTAATTGCTCAGAAAGGAGCAGGCTCTGGGACCCTGGCCCAGGTCAGTCATTGGCTGGAGGCTGCCCTGGAAGAACTGGCAGTCTTAAAGCTGAAGCAGATCCTCAAAGACACGTTCCATCTGGAAGGAACTTGTGGGAAGTACACCTCTAGAGCTGCCAAAAAGACATTTTGTGTGCTCGCTTCGGCAGCACATATCCTAAAATCGGAACGATACAGAGAAGATTAGCATGGCCACCGTGCAAGGATGATACACAAATTCATGAAGTGTTCCATATTTTTATTACTGTTTTATTTTTTTTAAAGACCTTTTGTTTTACCAAGGGAGAAAGATGTGGCAATCTGTGTCAATAAAGATCTGTAGCCAGAGAAACCCTGTGAAGTAGTTCTACTCTGTCCTGTAGGGTTGCTGTGAGCTGGGTTCTGATTTGAGGCCAGTGGGTAGATTAGTTTCTTAACTCTATAAAAGGATTTGGAAGAATGGATTCCCCCCCCCCCCATTGCCTCAGGCTCAGGAACAAACACCATCATCTTAATTCTATCAGGAAGATTAAATAGGACTTTTGTGAGGGAAGTTTAGGGACAGTGAAGGTGGAGAAGTGCATATCTCTTAAATGTTTAAGTGTGTTGTCTCAACATGTGTTAATATAAAAGCCACAAGCTTTCATATTCTCTCTCTGTCTCCTACTCACTCTTAGTTATTTGTGGAATGAGCTGCCTGATAGATAGTATTCACACTAATCAGCACCTCCTGCTTGTTTTGCTAGTCACAAGGGAAGAATTGTTTCATTTGTTGTCATACTTCCTCTGGGACCACCAGGTTTTTCCTCAAGAAAACCAACAAAGAAATGATATCATATGTCTGGGAGTCTGGGTAAAAAACAAAGTGGTCTTGCCTGTGTTTGTAAGTGGAGAAGTTGTCCAAGTCAAACCACATCCTGCCCTGCATTTCTAGATGCAGGTAGTCCCTGAGGGAGCCTTGAGCCTAGGAGGAGCTGTGCTAACCTTGACCTTGCTCTCCTGAAAGTCCTGGGGAAGCCACGTCCCCAGAAGAGCTCCTTGGCCCACTCAGTTCCGAGGAGCTACTGGCAGGCCCTGTGTTCCATTTCCTCTTTGATAAGCCATTCTTCTCTGGAGGCAGCACAACACAGTGGCTGCCAGTACAGGCTGAGAAGTTGGTTCTGATCCTAGTTTTGGCTATATGCTAATCACTTGCACCATTGGGGGCTTTCTCAAGCTCTCCAGGATGTAATTTCCTTGTCTGTAAAATGAGGCCATGGGTCTAGGTCTGACATGTCTAATAAGCATCCTTGCAGTGTGGTTCAGGTTTGATTGTGGTGGTGGTTTTTATTAAACATGTTTTATGTATCATGGAAGAAAGATGAATTAACATTATTTAAAATAGTTGATGGACATTTTAGTCATGGTTACAATAAAATATGATTGGAATAGATTTAGTTTCTCATACAAATGTATTAAAAGGCTGTACATATTTGCACACAATCTTGTCTAGCGTGTAATATTCTCTGCTGAAATTTTCAATCTGATGGGATTTGCATTATAAACAGATACTTCATAGTAAAGAAAAGATCTTCAGATAAATAGGTTGACAGATTATGGCCAAAAATATATTACAACTGTTGAAAACCATGAATATGATTAAGTTATTCCTGTTGTTGTTGTGTAATATTGTAGCAGTGTGGGTACAAATGGAAAAGGGGTCAAGTTTATTGTTGTCATTCTGTAACTGATGCTCAACAGTCTGGCATATATCCACAATTGCATTTTTAATTGTTTCTCTCAGCTGCAAAATCATGACTGCGTGCACAACTTTTCTTTTAAATCTTGAGAGTAGAATAATTGCCAACATGACTATGAAAAAAGGACATTTGCCATGTGAGAGCAGTTTCAGTTATTTTCTGTCAAGTGAGTGATTATGACATTTGACTTTGGTGGCATATAATAACTTCTGAACATACTCACATTCGGACCATGTCAGATTCCTGTGGTTTCAAATAGTGAGAAATCACTTCTTTGTGCTTATTGATATTTATTTCCAGGACTGCTCTGTTACTTGATTCAAAATGTCACATGAAGGATTATCTTTTTGGTACATATAATCCATGCAATTACAGCATGAGCGTCTCCTGTCTGTGCTGCTTAAAAATCCATATATCTTACTTCCTCTTTTACCTCTGATGTTTTTTATTCAATTTAGCTCAGCCTTTTATTTTAAAACTTGAATTTGAATGGATTCCATTAACAGATATTTAAGGTGACAATCAAGTCTACAGTGCTGACAACTCGGAGATGAAAACTCCCTAGCCCTCAAGCTGGATACAGAATCTAATTTTGGGCTTGTTGCATTGCAAAGAGGTAGCTGATTTGTAAACAGCCCTTGTAGCAACATAGCAGAGTTGACAAGCAGTGGTTCTCCAGCAGGATGAAGTACGTTATTTAGCTGTCTAAGCGGTCAGCATGATTGTAGTTCTACCTGGGGTGCATCTCACAGAGCAGTACATTGTAATTAAAGCTCTACATTTCGTCATCTCAGCCTCATAACAGACAAACTTGGAACTGTCTTCATTCATTAAGCCCATAGCCAGTTGAAGATTCCGTTTACTAAAACAAGGTCCTGCTTTCATCTAATTGGAATGTAGAAGGGACTGTTGAAGCTTAAAAAGAAAAGTAACTTTTTGCAAATGAAAGCATAGGGCCATGCTTAGCCTGCAGCACCCATTTGCCACTGCGTGGCCACCGTGGCATCTTCCAGCCTGAAATCCAGTGATGCATCGATTGTGATGACATTTGTTCCCATCTCCCTATCACTTCTCATGGTGGCTAGAATGGTCTTAAATACATAGCAGGAGGATGTTAAAGATTCATTTGGTTTAATTGAATTTAATATACAGTCTTTAAGATTAATCAGAATTTTTGAAGTCTTTAAATGATTCATTTTTAGTAGCATATAATTGATTTGCTATTATCTAAGAGAATGAATTATTTAAAAAAGCAATGTTCTTTCCACAAGGTGGATTTTGCTAAGCTGCTGCTGCTGTTCATTTACATACAATTACTGATTATATTAAATTATGAATGTGGGTAAGAGGAGGAGTGGCAGTCTTGAGGTTGGAGATGTTAGGTTATTAGATGTTACATAATATATTGTAGTCTGGGGATGATCTATGGTCTGTTGGTGCATACATTAGTAACATCAAATTTCTATGAATATTAATAATAGGATATTAGTTGAAAGAACAGTGAGTCAATTACCATGTAAAATTTTCATATACCTTGATTTATAAACATGCACATTTCAAAAGAAATTGTTCTAAGGGCATTACTTTTTCTATTTTAGTTTCTTTGACTTCTTTGACAGTGAAATTTAATGATGTGTTGAGGTAATTTATATTTTTTTCAAAACAATACTTGAAGCATTGCAAAAAATGCTATTTTTTGAAATTTAAGTGATCAGTGTAAGTTATTTAACGAGAAGAACCAAGTGTTGTATATGTATATTTTAGTCTATTTATATGTTAGTACTGTTTTCTGCTGTTGAAAGGCCACCTCTTTCTTTTAGACTTGAGCTATTCATTATTAGAATACAGAAAAGTATGAGACTATAAACATCTGCCTACTTACCACCTGTTGTTAGGTGCCATCAAGTTAAGTATGACGCATAACGATGCTATAAATAACAGATCTGAACCCTTTCCTATCCTGTGCCATGTTCATGATTTCTTGACACAGTTGAGCCCATGGCAGCAGTAACTGTATCAGTCCATCTGGTTGAGGGTCTTCTCCTTTGTCATCTCTCCATCTTTTCAAGCGTTATGGCCCTCTCCAAGGAATAGCTTCTCCTAGCAACATGTCTAAAGTATGTGAGATGAAATGTCCTGTTTTCCTCCAAGAAGTAGTGTCTGTACCTTCTCCAAGAGAAACCTGCTTGTTCTTTTGACCGTCCAAGGATTATTCACTATTCTGCTTCAACACTGCAGTTCAAAGACATCAATTTTTCTTCTGTCATCCTTATTCGTTGTACATACTCAGGTGTATAACAAGTATCAGAAAAGACCCTGGCCTAAATCAGGCATGCTTTAGACGTCAAATTGGCATCATTAATTGTTTCTCAATAACCTAGTTTAGTAAATATGAACATTTTTAAAAAATACTGTATTTTAAAAAAGTAATAGATTTCTAGTTTTAGTTCAGAGATGTAAATAACTACAAATACTGCTGTCACTCAGGTGGCCTAGTGGTAAGAATCTGCCCTGTAATCCCAAAGGCATGCAGTTTGAATCTGCCAGCTGCTCTGTGGGAGAAGGATAGACAGTCTTCCCCCTGTGCAGTTAAATGCCTCTAAAAACTGCCAGAGGGTCAGCTATGGATTGGTTCCAACTCGTTGGTACACAAACGACAACAACCCTTAAAATAAGAAAACACCTGCACAGAATGGAAATGAATAGAGAATTGCATTTGCAGAGCAAACAACCATTTCAAAGCCTGGGGATAGATAGGCACTTTCTGTGAGACACATGACCTGAGTACTTGCTTACCAAGGCAGAAGCCTCCAGAAGCCATAGAGGTGAGATGGAAAATTGAATTAGAACATTTGGCGCTCCTGCGGACGTGTGTGTGTGTGTGTGTGTGCGCGCGCACTCGGATCTTATAAGGAGGATCTAGGAAATCTGGAATAAGCTTTGTCCATGGAACAGCCTGGGGAAGGGAAACAGGAATCATTACATTGAAAAAAATCCAGACTCTTCCTCCTTTAGGGACAAAAGGCTTCATCTACAGAAGGAAGGACATTCCCAGAGAACACTGATGAAATAAATACCATGGTAGCTGGAGGAAGATAATTGCCCTCTTCTCTGCCCCAGTCCCAGCTCACGTA
Organism: Elephantulus edwardii; assembly: GCF_000299155.1. NCBI lineage: Eukaryota > Metazoa > Chordata > Mammalia > Macroscelidea > Macroscelididae > Elephantulus > Elephantulus edwardii. The sequence goes on from NW_006399881.1 coordinate 7,295,706, forward strand.
AGGAGGAGGAGCCTTTATTTGCATGAGGAAGGATCTCAGGTCTATAGACCAGAACCTTCTGCAGCTGAAAGAAGACAGTGGGGTGAGGAGACCTGTTCCCCGAGAAAGGCCACATCCCTGCCCTAGAGACTGAGGCTCACCTCTACCCCATGCCCCAGCAATACACTAAAAAGCCTCCAGAAAGAACAACAGTGGGTTACAGCCAAGACCACTACAAGGGTTAGGCTCTCCCTGAGAAGCAGTATAAAGGGAATTCCCAAAGACAAGCAGAGGAGGGGACAAAGAAAAGATCACTAGAGGAATCCGGGTCTCTGAAGCCCAGAGCAGCAGTTATTGACACTGATAACCATTTGAACAACAGCACAGCACAGCTCTTGGCCATGTGAATATACACCCCCACAGTAAGGAGTTATTTATCTCAATATCTGCTGGCCTGTACAAAATACTCAGCTTTCAACAAAAAATTTATAAATGCTAAAAGGCAAGGGGGGGAATCCAGGCTGGAGAGATAAAGCCGTTATAAGAATCAGACACAGGTATGACACTGCTGTTGGAACTATCAGACAGAGAATTCAGAATAACTGTGATTACTATGTTAAAGGTTCTAATGGAAACTATCAGGTAATTTCAGCAGAGAGAAATTATAAGAATCAAGATATTCCAGTCAGCATCTCACTGTCTGCAATCAAAGTGTCAGCCAGGCTGTAGTTCTCATTCAGAGCAAATTCAAATTCAAACACATGCAAATTGTTTGCAGAATTCAGTTTCTCTTGGTTGTAGGACTGAAGCTCTTAGCTCCTAGAGACCAACCTCCAATCCTGGCCACATGTGGCCCTTAATATGTGCCAGCAGCTGTTTGTTTTCTTCCTCTTTCCAACAGAAGAATCGCTCTGCAGCTTTGAGGCCTTTCACTTGATAACAACAGTGATACCTAGGGTAGTAATCTCTCTTTTGATTAACTCAAAAGAAACTGGAAGCAGAAAATGAGTTTAACAGGGTTGTGGGATATAAGGTCAACATACAAGATCAGCTGTATTCCTTTTTTTTGGTCAGTTGATGAGATATTTTTTAATTAATGATTTTCAATGCAACATCTATTTTTTTTTGTGAGAAAAATTTATTACATTTAGAATTAGCCCACTGGACTCAGTTTAGATGATCCCAATTTTGTTGGCAACATCCAAAGCATCATAATCAGGAGCAAGTCGAACATAGGCCTTCTTCTCTCCATCAGGCCTAATCAAAGTGTTCACCTTAGCCACATCAATGTCATAGAGCGGGGGATGCGCACGATGCAGTCCACGATGCCCTTGTACTGCTTGTCCGCCGCGATCTGCTTGCTGGCGTGCTGGACCTGCAAAAGCAGCTTGACCCGCTCGATCGGGGCCACGGCCGTTTTCGAGATGGCAGCGGCGATGCCCCCCGCCAGGAAGTCCTTGGCGAACGAGATGGCCTGTTCCGTCATGGTGGCGGAGAGCACTGCGGAGCTAGCTGGCTGACAGCTGGGACTGGGTGCTCGAAGGCCGGGAAAGGGAGGCGCCGCTGGCTCCGCCGCCGCTGCCGCCGGGACCGAAAGCGACATCTATATTTTTTTACAGCATTTTCTTTCCATTTTATTTTCCCCCATTCATTCATTGTTGCACATTTTGCTCCCTGCCCACCCCTCCCGCTCTTTGAAAAGAAAAAAAAATCTTTCATTGTTATACAATCCCCTCAAGTCCACAGTCCACTTTACTATGCATTTCTTGTTCTGTAATCTTGTCATGAAAATAATAGCTAATCCTATATTGCTTTTAAACAGTTCTCTCTCTCATCTGTTTCAATGCAGTATACATTATTTATCCCTCCTTTACTTAGGTTCCCCTCAACCTCGATGTCAGTCCTGTTTTACAACAGTGGCACTATACAGTATTTGTCCTTTTTTGACTTAGATATTTCACTCAGCATAGTGTCCTCCACGGGGACCCATTTTGTATAATATTTCATAAGTTCTTTATTTTTCAATGCAGCATAGTATTCCACTGTGTGATATACCACAGCTTCTCTATCCATTCATTTGTTGATGAGCACTTGGGTTGTTTTCAGCTCTTTGCTATTGTGAACAAAGTGATCAGCTGTATTCTTATATTTTAGTAATACACAATTGGAACTTGTAATAAAATACTAATTTATAGTGGTCCTCTGATAAATTACTTATATATCAAACTAACTAAATATGTACAATATCTGTATAAAGAAAATGACAAAAACATTGATGAAGGAAATCAAAGAAGATCTAAAGAAATTTTCCACATTTGGAGTTGATAATTCAATATCCTTAATATGTCAATTCTTCCTGGTTTGACCTATGGGTTCAGCACCATCCTATCTAAATATTAGTACATGGGGTATGGGGGTGCATATTAGTAATGAAAAAAAAATTCCATGGAAACGGAATACAAGTAGAATAGTTGAAATAATACTGAAAAATAAAATATGGCCAGATGCCCTGCATTCCCAGATTTCAAGACGATGAAACTACATTAATCAGGATAGAAGGGTACCAACAAAAAAATAGATGCATAGATCAGTGAGACACAGTTAAGAGCCTCAATATAGATAACAAAGTGTATTAAGTTTTTTTAGACAGTGACATTTCCCCCCAACTGCAAGTATAATTCAATGGAGAAAAGATAGTACTTGCAACAATTGGTACTGGAACAATTTCGTGCCCCCAAATAACCGACGCACATACTTTATACCTGATTAAAAAAACTGACTCAGAATTAGTCATTGACCTAAATTGAAAATATAAAACTAACTTTTTAGAGAAAAGCTGCCTGATCTTGGGTTAGGTGGTCAGTTTTTAGATACGATATAAAAAAGCATGGTCCATGTAAAAACAGTGGTAAATTGGGCTTTATTAAAATGAATAAATTTTGCTCTGTGATAGATACTGTCAAGAGAATGAAAAGACAGGCCACAGACTGGGGAAAATGATTTGCAAAGTAAGTATCAGAAAAGAAACTTTTTTATCCAAAATATACTAAATATTCTTAAGCATTCAACAGCATGAAAACAAATCCAGTTAAAATGTGAGTTAAAGATCTGAACTTCACCAAAGATGATTTATGACAAATAAATGCATGAAAGACTAGAAGTTGCTCATGATCATTTGTTGTTGTGTTGTTCGGTGCCATCAAGTGAGCTACAATTCATAGGTATGCTGGGAGCAAGAGAACGGAACCTTTCCCTCTCCTGTACCACCTTCACAGTTTACTCAGAATTGCAAATTAAAACGAAAATGGATAGTGCTGCACACCCATTAAAATGTCTAAAATTATTTCTTAATAATCCAAAAAACCCTGAAAATAAAAACTGCTGGCAAGATTACAGTACGTAATTTATTGCTTTTTGGAATGCAAAATGGTCAACCCACTTTGAAAGGCAGTTTGGCAGTTTATTATAAATGAACATGTGACCCAGTAATTTGCACAATTAGGTATTTACTCAAGTGAATTAAAAACTTCGGTTCACATAAAATCCTGTCTGCAAATATTTATAGTAGCTTTATTTATAATTGCTCAAAGGTGGACAACTAAGATGTCCTTCAGCAGGGGAATGGGTAAGCAAACCATGGTCTTTCCATACGATGGAATACTGTGTGCTGATATAGAGAAATGAGCTATGGATTATAGAACAACATGGATAAATTAAAAAAAATATTTTACTGAGTGGCACAGGGCAGACCCAAGATGCTATATATTGTATTGTTCTATTTATATAAAATTCTGGAAAATGCAAAACAACAGGAATCAAAAGCAGATTACGGGTTGCCAAGTGGCTGAGTGGGTGCGTTATTAGGGTGACCAAACAGTTTCATTTGCTGCTGGCCGGGTATACACATGACTCTGCATTTGTCAGAACTCAAAGGATTGTCTCAAAAATAGTGAACTTCAGAGTAAGCAAACTGAAAATCAACCAGACTGGAAAAAAGTACCATATGTCAAGTTCCCAGGACTGAATTCAGAGTGTAATAGATGAATCTAAGGGCATTAGATATGCATGACATGGTGACACTGGAAGGAGCTGGGGGAAATGAACTCACCAAAAGAGCTTTGTAAACTGTCATTTTAACTGGAACCTGTAATACTAGAAACACAAGTAACAGTGTATACACACTATACTATTGTTGGTAAATTTGCTTCTCCCAGGGGTATATAGGTGAACCATTCTGAAACTGCTGTATATGTATCATGTGAAAAGTGGTTGATGGAAACGAAATTTCTTACTGTTAGACAGTGAGATTCTAGTTAAGTGGAAACAAAAGTTGATAGTTAATCTTCTTTTACTTAGAATTGGAGACATCAGTAAGTACAGCATCAACACAAATATGAAAGAACAACTATGAATTGTGGTATATTCAGTGAAGAAAATCCGAGAGAGACTAGAATGGAGAGTTACGGAATGTATGGGTGATTTTAGCTGGCACCATTTGGGAAAGCCTCTTAGGAAGAGGTGATGTTGGCGCTCACTTCTGAATGAAGAGCCGAACTCAGCAGAGAACAGCAAATGCAAAGGCCTTGACGCATGGGCAAGCTTGAATGCACCCAGTAATATGAATGCTTTGAAAGGGAAAAGCATTCTGGAAATGCTGCTTGTAAAAACAACCTTTGCAGTACTATCATTGTCAAACTAACCTAGGAAGGAAGTAGTGGGTGACTTCTTTCCTGCTCATGTCTTTTTCTTTAGACACATGTAGGACTTTCTCTTCCCCTCATTTTGGGAGGGGGAGGCAAAGAAATTCTATTAACACCTTTTTTGGTAACAATCTTAGGATGCGGCACAGAGTGACAAGGAATGTGAATTTATTGTTGTTAGGTGCTGTCAAGTTGATTATGACTTACTGTAACCCTATGAACGACAGATTTGAACCTCGTCCTAGCCTCTGTGACTCTCACAATATCTGCCCATTATTGTAGTCACTGTGTCAGTCTGTCTGTGAGAGTCATCTTCTCTTTTGCTGATCCTTCATCTGTCCCCTTATGATGTCTGTTTCCAAAGACTGGACCCTCTTGACAACATGCCCAGAGTATTTGAAATGAAGTTTCACTGTTGCTGCCTCTAAGGAGTATTCTGTTGCACCTCCTCCAAGGCAAATGAGTTTGTTCTTTAGGCAGTTCATGGATTAGCCAGCATTTTTCACCAATACCCCAATTCAAAGGCATCACTTCTTCTTTGGTCTTCCTTATTCACTTTCAGGTTCATAGGAAGCAATTGAAAATACCATGGATTGAATAAGTTGCACCCTAGGTTTTAAACGGACATCCCTGGTCTTTAGCACTTTGAATAAATTCTTGACAGCAGATTTCCCCAATGCAACACATCTTTTATTTCTTAACAGCTGCTACCAAAATGTATTGATTGCGAATCCAAGCAAAAGGAAATTGTTAACATCAGTCTTTTCTCTAGCTGTCATGATGTTGCCTGTTGGACCAGTGGTGAGAGATTTTGCTTTCTTGATGTTGAGATGTTATCCATATAATCTTTGATCATCTTCAGTGAGTGCTTCAAGTTGTCTTCACTGTCTGCAAGCAAGGTTGTGTCGTCTGCATAACACAGGCTGTTGATGAGTCTTTCTGTAATCATGATGCCACATTCTTGATCGTATATTGTTGAGTTGTTGTTGTTGATTGCCTTCAAGTCAAGCACAACTCATAATGACCCTATGAACAGAAGACTTGAAGCCCCTCTGCAACTATCGACATTTATCAAAGTTCATAGGTTTTCCAGAGCCGTGTTATTTGGGAAGTGGATGCCACTCCTGCTTCCAAACCTGTCATAGGATGTTACTGTTTTTAAAAGCCATTGAGTCATTTGTGATGTATAGCGACCCTGTGTACAGCAGCTCTGAACTCTTCTCTGTCCCAAGCCAGTCTCTACCTCTGACACACCAACCCTCATTGCACCCCAGTTACTGTATCAATACATCTCATCCTGGGTCTCCCTCTCCTGTACTGTCCATCCACCCTTCCTAGCATGATATCCTTCTCCAAGGACCGATCTCTCTTGGCCACATACACCTCATTTATCCAGTAAAACAGTATTGCTGCTCTTTAATGGTGAAGAAGCTAGAAGAGCTGGAGGAAACAAGAAAGAGTCATCTAGTAGGATTGTATGAGGGGGCACTGCCCTACAACACTTGGTCTTTGTTATGTAACTTTGTTATAGGAGCCTTAGGAAACTAACACAGGCTTGAGTACCAAGAGTGGAGTGCTGCTAGAACTAAAACTGCAAATGTGGGAGTGACTTTGGAATATGGGATTGAGTAGCTTGGAAGAATTTTGAGGGGCACTTTGGACTTTCTCTGATTGTTTGACTCCATTCTTAGAAGAAAGACTGACTTGATGGTAGTGAGTTATTTTCATTTGAATGCAAAAGTCTAGATTGCCTTGGGAGAAGTGCTTATGATGATTAGGGGAAGAGACCCCAAGTATCTTTTGACACACCAAAAGTTTGCTGTTATTTGGTTGAGTCACTACTGTGTGCATAGTATTTGTGCCATTTGTGGCAATATATGTCAGGCAAAACTACCAGCAAACTTTTTTAAAATTTGTTTGTTTGGAAAAGTAATTTTCTTTTTTTAAATTTTATTTTATTATTTTGTGTGTGTGTGTGTGTGTGTGTGTGTGTGTGTGTGTGTGTGTACCGTCAAATTGGATCCGACTGGTACAGGAGGAGATTGCCCCTCCTCGAGCAGAGCATCTGGTGGATTTGAACCACGTATCTCTGGGGTTGCAGTACAACTTCTTGCCACTAGGCCACCATAACTCCCTACTAGGAAACTTTTATGCAGCTTTTCCCATGGACAGAGAAATTGATTTGCTCAGGAGTACACAAATAGTAAGTTTCACAGCGAATTTGCACCTATCAGCCAGCAGTCCATATTAAACACAGGGCTTCAGACTGGTTCCATTTCCATCCTGGATATACTGAGTCCAGTCTACAGTTTAGTAAGATTTTATGTATAGGCAAGGGAGGTCTGGCGGCCTATTGAGTAAGGACTTGCCCTGCCAAGCCACAGACACACAGCTCTGAGCACCAGCAGCTCCAGAGGAGAAAGATGGACAGTCTCCTCCTATGTGATTAACCGCCTCTGAAAACCCTTTGGAGAGTCAGCTCTGAATTGGTGTGTATATGTAAGAATCACCCAGGAGGCTTATTAAACTGTAGATTCTGATTCAGTTATTTGAATGGGAATGTAAATTCTCAGCAGCTGGAACAAGAAATAATAATTCAAAGCCCTTATGAAAAACAAAGCTAACTTTAGAAAAAAAAAAGAAAGAAAAGTCAAACCTTTATTAGCACTCTGTTGGTAGGTGCCCTCCAGTCAGTTTCAACTCATCGCAACCCTATCCTTAAGGTTAGAATCTTTACTGTAATCTTCAGGAGTAGAAGGAGGAATGCCTCTGAATTCTGGTGTTGGTGGAAAATATTGAATACACTAGGGGCTGTCGGAAGAATGGAGGTGTACAGCTAGATTCCTCCTTAGAAGTGATGACAGTAAGCTTGTCTCATGTCCTTTGGACATGTTACCAGGAAGGCTTAGCTCCTGGAGAAGGATATCATGCTTGGGAAGGTAGAGGGTCAGGGAAAAAGAGGGCAGGCCCGCACTTCGATAAGCTGGAGTGACAGCAGGCTCCAGCACAGTGATTTTAGCTGTTGTTCACAGGCTTGCTGGGTGTTAGAACTTACTTGACAGCACCTAGCAAAAGAAGTCTGTATGGAACTGCGATCTAGTGGTGCAGTGGTTAAGCATTCAGCTGCTAACCAAAGGATTGACAGTTGTAGGCACTTCACAGTAGAAAGGTGTGGCTGGCTGCTTCTTTAAAGGTCCAGCCTTGGGAATCCTGCAGGGCATTTTTCCTCGGTTCTACAGAGCCACTGTGAGCCACACAATTGGCTTCATGGCACACACTGGCAATCTGTATGAAAGCACATTTCTCCATCTTTTGTTGTTGTTGTTGTTGTTGTTGTTTCCTAAGAGTTACTTGGTGGGTTTGAACTGCTAACCTTTCAATGAGCATCTGAACACTTAACTGAAGGGTACCAGATCTGTCAGGTTCTCATGACCTACTGGAAATCTTGTCCGAGCTCAGGGATAGGAGACTGAAAGACTTCCCCCCTCCCAACATGCAGCCATATTTCAATTGAAACCACACTTCCTGTGAATGCTTTATGATGCTATTTGAAGAAGGAAAATAATCATAGGAATTTTAAAAAGGCTTTTTGAAGGATATTGATTTTTTTAAGAATAAAGGCAATTAGTAGTTCACAGTGGTTCCAAGAATTCTTTATCCTGGCATTCATTGGTTCCACGTAAAGCTCTTTAATGCTGAAAGAGTTTGCAGAGGCTGTTGCTTTGACTCCATAGAAGTCTAATGTGGCTGGTGGCTCTGAACATGCACAGCAGTGCCAGTGATGAGGCTGCCAGCACAAATGAAAAAGTATCTTGGTCTAATTTAAAAAACAGTTCATGTCTAGTCTTTGATTCCCTTTACATTCAATCAGACTATATTCCTGAACTCGGGTGGGGGTGAGGATGGAGTAGGCTTTGATTAAGTAAATTAGTAGTAAAATCATGAAAAAATTTGAAATGTGAATTTTGACAGTGACCTCACCACTGTTTCTCCTTTTGCTTTTGAAACGGAAAACATCTCCCAGGAGCATCTGATTTCACATAGTGGTGTGGCTCAGGCTTCTCAAACTCCTGTGTGCTCTGAGGATTCTTTGAGATTGTATTAAAGTACTGACTCTTTCAGTGGGGGGCTGGGATGGGGGAGGAGGGATTCTGTAATTCTGAGTAGCTCTCAAGTGAAGCTAGCATTAGTAATAAAGGTGAAAGGAATTCTTTGGCTTAATGATAAGAAGCTGCACTGCAATCCTGAAGGCATGGCGTTGGTATCCACCAGCTGCTCCATGGGGAAGGATGGACAGTCTCCTCCCCTGTGATTAACTACCCCTGAAAACCTGCTGGAGGGTCAGCTAGGGGTTGGTTCCCACTCCGACTCCATGGCACACAACAACCACCTTTATTTCACTGTTCCCCTGGGGGAATTGAAACAATTTAGACCCCCGGGCCCTATTGAATTAGAGCTTCTGGGGGTGTGGCTGGGCATATATTTTGTGGGCAGTGGAAGAGACTGAAGTTATTTAAGTCTTCCAAGTGTTTTGATTGGGGGGAGAGAGGAGGTATGCAGTAAAATGACAGCTTTGAAAATTTCACTTCAGAAATCAGATTGAGAGATTTAAAGACAGGCTTTCTGACATCCCAAGAGGTTCCTCTTGATATGCTGACTCCATGAGAAATATCCCATTGGAAGAAAATTGATCAATTCTTTGTGATTGTGTCCAGACTGGTTTAAATCAGAGGCTAGAGGAAAAGAAACCCGAGCTCTCACTGGTTATCTGCTGGCTTGTGAAGCATTAATGTCTGTGAAGATTTGAATGCTCCTGGATTGGGTCCAGGGAAACTGAGCCCAAAGATGGGGTCGGGGGATGTCACAGTTATGAGGTAGGAGTTGAAATGACCACCACAAGTACTTGAAGTATTATTTCACCTCTAGAGTTTGGAACACTGGAGGAAGGAAGGCTTGGTGGAGTCTTTACTATAATGAGGCATAGATTCCATAGCAGAGTTTGTGGAAGGGCTGTAAGCACTCCTTTACTTTAGGATTTTTGTTTTTGATCACCAGGACTCCCCTTTTGAACATTTCTTAAGCTTTCCTATTCATTTGTTTTCTCTGAGGTCCAACAGACAGGCAAGACACCAAGTGGAGACAGATCTTGCCAGCTTTTGTGTGTTCCTCAGCACCATGTGTGTTCCTCTTTGAACTAAGTGGGCCGAGGCCACAGCAAAGCCACCTGGAAATCTACCTCTCTCACACCTCCAGCCTTGATGGCAGAAGTGACTGGAGGAGAAGTTGGTCTCTCTTGCCAGATGGAAAAAATCAGTCTGGTGCAGTGAGCATCTGCCGAGTGCCCACTATGTCCCAGTGCTCTTCCCGGCCCTGGAATAGAGACCCCAAAGCCTACCTTTCCAATCCACGTGGAGTGTCTGTGAAAGATCCCCGGTATGCCAAGGGACATGTAGGAAGCGGCCCTAGGGAGTCTGCGGACATGAAGGAAGGAATTCGATGAGGCACGGTGCGCAGAAGAGAGCTACTTCAGAAGGAAGAGTTGGTGTGAGCAGAGGCAGGCAGCCAGACAGTTTCATGGGGATCTGAGAGTAAGATCAGCAAAATGGGAGGCTTAAGAAGTGTCAAACTCTTGCTCGCTCTTGTAATGAGCTTGGATGCTACAAGTCATTGAGGATCATTGAAGGACTTTAAGCAGGAACATGCCAGGATCACATGGAATGGAGGGACATGCCTTCAACCTGTGACCTGTCCTGAATGAACATCTGCTCCCAGTAGCTTTTTATAACTTGAAGTAGATAAAATTTACATAACATGATGAGATATCATCTCACCCCAGTAAGAATAGCAAAATAGAACAGAACAGCAAGCAACAAATGCTGGCGAGGATGTGGAGAAACTGGAACTCTTATTCACTGTTGGTGGGAATGTAAGATGGTGCAACCATTGTGGAACACAATGTGGCGCTTTCTCAAAAAATTGCAAATAGAGATACCATTTGACCCAGCAATCCCATTAGTGGGAATATACCCCAGAGAGACCATGTCTGCCATCCAAGCAGATATATGCACACCCATGTTTATTGCAGCTTTGTTTGCAATAGCAAAGAGTTGGAAGCAGCCTAAGGGCCCATCAACAAACAAATGGATAGAGAAGCTGTGGTATATCCACACAATGGAATACTACGCAGCATTGAAAAACAAGGAACTCATGCAATATTATTCAAAGTTGGTGGCCCTGGAGGACATTATGCTGAGTGAAATGTCTCAGTCACAAAAGGACAAATACTGCATGGTACCACTGTTGTAGAATGAGTCTGACATCAGGGTGGGGGTATGACAGAAAAAAACTGGATAAATTATGTATATTGAAACAGATGAGGGAAAGAACAGATTAGAAGTGATATATGATTGAATATTATGGTTAGCATAGGAATCTAGAATTAAGGTTGCATAGAGAAGTGTACTAGGGGTGGGGGGTGGGAGGAAGGGACGTGGGAATTATATACTAATGAAGGAATTTCTTTCTTTTTTTTTTCTCTCTTCAGAGAGGGAAGCGAGCTGGTGGGGAGGGGTGGGAAGGGAGAAAATTGCGACAATGAATGAATGGAAATCCAAAACCTCTGTAAAAAAAAAATAAATAAAACCAAATTTACATAACATGAAATGCACCTGATTTAAGGGTACCATTCAATGACTTGTTAGTATAGCTGTGCAGCCACAAAAAGATTGTACAGGCACTGCCACAATGTAATTTTAGAACATTTCCATTAGCCCCAGAGGAACCTGTGCCTGTATGCAGTCATGCCCCAGCCTTAGACTAATTTGATATTTTGTCTTCTTCTTTAATGTTGTTATTGTGTGCCATCGGATTGATTCCAACTCTTAGTGTGCCCATGGGACAGAAGAGAACTGCTCATAGGGTTTATTAATTAGACTGTACTAGTTTTTTTAAATTTATATAATTCTATTGTAGTTTGAGTAAAACTTTATAGAGCAATTGTTTCAATTCAGTCATTCATAATGATTTTATGGTATTAATTATAGTCCTACCCCTTGTAACAGCACTCTTCCTGTTTCCGCCTTGTGATTTTTGTTTCCATTTATCCATCTAGCTTATTCTCTCCTGTCTTTTGAGTTTTTTTAAACAATTACCCTTTAGGTCTTATGTGCATGGATGTTCTAAGGAGTGAGTACCTCCCTACTGTTGTTTACCCTATAATATGTCTATGCTTTGGCTCTTAAGCTGAGCTACAAGGGTGTGTTTAGTTCCAGGCTTTCTAAGGAGGGACACTTTGGTGACATTGTGTGCAGGGAATCACACTGATAACCCAATGGGTTACTAAGAGCCATACTCTCGGTATTACACCAGTCTGTATTAAACTAGCAAGCCTGGTCATTTTGTCTCCTGTTTTTCTACCACTCTGCCAGGACCCTCTACTGTGATCCCATGTAGAACAGTTGGCAGTGGTAGCTGCCTGTCTTGTGTGTCCCTCCACCCTCCCAAGCATGATGTCCTTCACCAATGATGTACCTAACCTCACTGATTCCACATTGAAGTATGTTCAAAGTATGTCAGACAAAGCTTCAAAATCCTTGCCTCCAAGGAGCAGCCTGGTTTCACCATCTCCTGGAAGAACCTGTTCTTTTTCTTAGCAGTCCATGGTATTCAGTACTGTTTTCCAGCACCACAGCTCAAGGTTGTCCACTCACCTATCATCCCTAGTCATTGTCCAGCTCTCTGATGCATAGCAAATAATTGTAAAGACTGTGGCCTGAATCAGGTGCATCTTAGTCTCCAGACTGACATCATTGCTCTTCAGTACTTTGGAGAGATCTCTGGCAGCAGACTTTCCCAGTGCAATTAATATTTTAATTTCCTGGCTGCTGGTACTAAGAGTGTTGGTTGTGGAACAAAGAAAACTAATAGTACATTCATATAATATTTGTGCTTGTGAAGGATTTATTTCACTTAGCAAAGTGTCCTCCAGATTCATCCATGTTGTGCATTGTTTCGCTCATTTTTTGTTATTGTGTTTTTGCATGGTATTCATTGTGTGAATGTACCACAGTTTCTTTAGTTGTTTGTCTGTTGGTGAACACTTGGGTATTTGCCATCTTTTTGCTATTGTAAATAATGCTACATTGAACCTGTGTGTGTGTGTGTGTGTGTGTCTGTGTATGTCTCAGCTCATAGTTCATTAGGAACATATACTGGGCTGTAGTCTTTACTAAAGCAGATCTCCAGATTTTTCTCTGGTGGATCTGCTGGGTGGATTTGAACTGAAGACCTTTCAGTTAGCAGCTGACCACATCACCATTGTGCCATGAGAGTTTCTTTCCTTAACACTAAGGGTTGTTTACTGAAGGCATATTGCTTGAGGAATCTCCTTACCAAATTACAAGCTTCTGCTTTCAGTTGCCCAGCTACCTCTCAACCCTTCCTATCAGCATGCTTAAAATGACGAGCAACAGACCCAGTGCGGGACTGGCTTAAACAGTTTGCTGTGTCAAGTAAATGGACGTAGTTCCAGAGATAGTTGCAGGGTGTCATCAGTTGCTAAATGTTGCCATCAAAGGTCTGTGTTCCGTCTGTCCTGTCATCATCTGGCAGTACTTTCATCCAAGGACTGGCTTTCCTGGTGGATGTGAATGGTTGTAGAAGGCCATTCACTGACAGCTGGGGTTCTTTGCCTCCTTGCTCACAGAATGGGTGAGCTTATTTCTTGTTGCCCGTGCCTGAATCCTTGCGTGGCTTAGCGTTGGCTAGGTTACGCTGGATCTGGGAGCAGGTGGGGCAGGGGAGGGAGTGGACAGACATCTGGGACTAATAGTGGACTCTGCTGGAAAGAGGAAGGAGGGCTGGCCACCAGTAGTGCTCAGTGATACTGGCCAGAGTGGGGTATCTGAGCCTCGGCTCCTTCACTTGGCAGACTTTCTGTATTGACATAGAACTTGTCATCTGTGGCTAGATAGACTCAATCCTAGCTAATTCTGGCTGAGTGATAATCAGCTGAGATCTGTGATGACAGAAGGTTTGTTTTGAAGCTTTAAGTGTCTCTTCTGAAAACCTCCATTAATTCAGATCTTACAGGTTCAGGAATTTGTCATAACTTGGTCAGGAAGTGCACTGAAATAGACCATTGGACAGACAGTTTAAAAGTGTGAGCAATACTGAATATAGTGGTAAAATGAACATTTGCACTAGATCTCAAATCATATGAGATAGACTTGTTTGCTTTAGGACAAAAAAATTTAAAAAACAAACAACCCTACTACATCAAGTTGAACTCAATACCCAGCAACCCTGTAGGACAGAGTAAGGTGGTATAGCACTTCTAACATGCAGATTTTTGTGGAAGACTCCCTCAGCTTTCTGTGGGAGAGCAGCTGGCAGATTTGAGTGGCAGATTTGTTTGGTTGGCAACTCAATCACTGCACCGCCAGAGCACCTATTTATTTGGTTATAGAAGTATTTAAGTATGTAAGTAGTGGTAATAGAAAATCGTTATCTAGTTAAGAAGTTAGCCCCTTGGAATTTCTCCTTGGGAAAAGTAAAATCTTACCCAGAGTCTATCTGTGTTTGAGTTACTCTGAGAACTTGAAACTAGCACAGTTTGAAAGTGTAATTCATGCTCCACTATTCCAAATAGTTGTTCTAATGCCAGTCACGTAGACTTTATTAAATTGTATTTTATGTAATAAAAGGGTTAAGGTAGGCCTCTGCTAAGAAGGGACTTCCTTTGCATTGTGAGCTGTATCTTGGATTCTGGGTTTTTTTTGGAGGTTTGTCCACATGTAAGTAATGAGCGTTTGCTGCTGCAGCTCTTGGTGATGAGAACGGATGTTGAAGCAAGCAAATACCATATGCCCTTTGCTTCCCGTTCTTGTCCCCTTCTGGAGGCCTGGGTGCGGTGCTTCAGCTGTCTCAAATGATCTTCATTTTGCTGTTACTGCAGACTCTGTGGTTCTCCAGCGCTCTCTCTCGCTCTCTCTCTGATGTTAATTATAACTTCTTCTTAATTAGGTGCCTTTTCCTTCTCCTCCTTGGTTATAAAGGTTCTACACTCTCCAGTACCAGAGGCTGGATTAAATTTTTTTAAAGGAGTCTCACTTGATTTGTGTGACAGACCTAAGTGCAGAGAATTGGGAGGGGGGGGGAGAGTGTGAATGTGTAGTAGGAGGGGCAGCCAGGCTGGGTACAGTACAGGATGCTTAGAATAATTGCGCTGCCAAGTCAATCAGAGAACCTTGAAGTTCCCAGCAAGCACGGAGCTCACTCTTGCTCAGAGTTCAGCCCCAGTCATCTCAAAATCGCCATTGCATTCGCCACAGAATGGAACCCCCAGCAACCAAATCCCCGAGCGCTCCAGACGTGGCAGAGAGTGTAAGTAAGGCCATCTGCGTACTTTAACTGTTATGAAGGCTGCAGTTTTGGGGAACCTCTGACTGGCAGGCCTGTAGGCGAGGAGGGTAACTTTGCTGGGGAATTTGATCCTGGCCCAGTCCTTTGGAGTTACACAGTTTTCTACTCTGACTAGAGCCTCAGTTTTCATATTTAGCGTGGAAAGGAATTTCTCTCCCCAAGCCCTTTGCCATGACAAAAGTGGCTTCTTCTTGTGGAAACCTGTTTATCACAACATTTATAAGGATTTTAAACAGGGCTGTTGTCTGGGTTGACCAGTCTGCTGATGTCTATCCATGGCTGGATGGGTTTTCTCCAGGAGCTGGAAACCAATGGACAGCTTCGTCCACCCAGACCCTTCCAGGCATTTGTTTTAGGCAACCAAGTTCAGATCAGGGGTGTGGAGCAGCTCAGCTCCTGACCCAACTATGTAGCCTTGAGCCATCAAAACAGAATCATTCTCTAAATCTTAATTTTCTTTTCTGAAAATCAAGACCATATTATTCCAAAGTATTGCTGGATTACTGGAAATCATA
This sequence comes from Elephantulus edwardii, assembly GCF_000299155.1. Classification (NCBI taxonomy): domain Eukaryota; kingdom Metazoa; phylum Chordata; class Mammalia; order Macroscelidea; family Macroscelididae; genus Elephantulus; species Elephantulus edwardii. The sequence goes on from NW_006399881.1 coordinate 7,311,322, forward strand.
AATGTGAAAGTGCATGGGATTCAGTAGCCCCTCGAGAATGTATTTCTACTACCATACTCCATCCCTTTCAGTATGAATACTGGTGGTTCTTTCAGCTACAGTGGTTAAAGTGGTCACCTACTAACTGGAATGTCAGTGGTTTGAATCCATCAGCCACCCCACAGGAGAAAGATGTGGTCATCTCTTTCCATATCTTTCTGTAAAGATTCACAGTCTTGGAAAGCCCATGGAGTAGTTGTAATCAGTCTGTCCTGTCATGTTGCTATGCGTTGGAATCGACTTGATGGTCATGTTTGATTTTTTAAAATTGTTGTCCCCTTCCTATTTCTCACTGTCACATCAGACAATAAATGCTGGTGATGTGCTGAACTCCGTGATGTGCTACCAATGTTGCTGTGCTTGGCTTGTTTCAGGGTGGCCTTTGTGGCTGCCAAGTTCTTCTGGTTGATGTTATGAGTTAGATCTTGAGGTTGGCCATGTGGTCTTGCTCAGATCCATCACCCCAGATTGACCTTTTAGTCATGGCTAGGTGTAAGGAGGTCCTGGGAAGGTGTGCATGGCCTGTACTTACGTCTCACAGATAACATTTGTGTTCAAGACGATGGAGCCCTGGCACCCAAGTCAGGAGACTGTGTTAATTCATTAAAGCCATTTCTACTTCAGGTTCAAGTTTGAAAGTTATAAATGCCTATATTCTTCTGGCATGAGGGAGAAGAAAATGAAAACTCAACCTTGGTGAATACTCAATTCGTGTGAAAGCTTCGTAGGGCACTGCCATGATGACAGAGTTGTTTCGGTTAACCATCTTAGGCAACTGCCGTACGAATCAAGCAATTCCCTCTTGTCTCTCCATCATTATATGTGTGTGTGTGTGTGTGTGTGTATGTATGTACGTGTGTGTATGTTTCTTTAAGGAACTTTCTAGAGTCTGTTAGTTAGCTTTAATCTGTTAGCTTTATATTTGTTACCTTGGAGTTAATTGCTAATGATAATTTTCCTCACTCACTCATTGCTGTTAAATTGGATCAGACTCATAGCTGACCCTATAGTGAGTTGTCAGAGGCCATAAATCACATGGGAGGAAGTTTCTCGCCTTTCTCCCGAGGAGCTGCTGGAGAATGTGAACCGCTAGAGAGGCACTACCTCAGGATTAGCAATGTGGTTCCCAAAGGGCTACAGCATCAGAGTGCTAGGCCACTAGTGTTCCCTAGCCAGTCACAAATCCCTCCACCCCTTCCCCCCCCAAAGAATTCCTTACATTTCATCTCATATGTGAACCACAATTGCTTGTCTGCCAGTGACAAGACTCTAGAATAAAAATAGTGCCATGGTTAAAAAAAGCAATATTATGTTTTCAGTATAGGTCTACACAGCAGTTTAGTTTCCCATTCTGCAATTTCTGTAGAAATTGCTCCGTGGTAACAGTTATCTTCTTCATAATGTGTCAGCATTCTCATTCTTCTTCTTCTGTTGTTCTGTTTCCATTAATCAGATTTCCTTGTCCCTTTATCCTCCCATCTTTATATCAAAGTGATTGTTGATAGTTTGGTCTAATCCAGATGCTTTTGCAAAGGATCTTGATACTCACAGGGAGCTCTGGTAGCCTAGTGGGCAGGGCTAGCTGAAAGGCAGGTGGTTCAGAGCGACCAGCTGCACCCAGGAGAAAGATGGGCAGTCTCCTCCCATAGGGTTGACAGCCTATGGCAGTGAATGAGTGATGCTTCTGATAGGTGATTGATAGATTTTATTTTGTGAGCCAAACTGTTATTTAGGTAACAGTTTCTCTCTGGGACTTGATTTGGTTCAAAGTTTAAAGAATATCTCAGGACAATAGTCACAGGGAGACCACTAGTTTCAGTGGGTCCTGTAACTTTGGACTTTGTAAGCATTAGATTCTGTTCTTCATCTTTCCTCTTATTCGGTTATAAGCCATCTGTTGTGATCATGACCAGATCAGTCAGTGGAGTTGAGTCCCATCTAGTTCTTCTGATATGTTTGTTTGGCTGGTTTTTGATATTTTTCAGATCATCTTTAGGGTTACAGAAAAAATTACTCAGAAAGTACAGAGAGCTCTCACATCCCTTTGACTCCTGCATACCCTTTCCCCTGTCATTAGTGTCTTGCATTCCTTTGCTGTATTAGAGTGCTACTTCCTAGTTATTTTGGCGTTATGATGTCATCTGATGACTTTGTTTTGTATATAATCATTTAAGGGTGATTTTTCCCCTTAATATCAAAATCATGTTCTGGCTTGTGCCTCTCTCTTCAGCTTTGTCCCTTCACCCTCCACTGGGCTCACTAGCTGCCCTTTGGCCCTCCTTAGACATCTTCTCTGTTTCTGAGCATCCCTTGTAGTTCCCTGTGCCGGAAAGACCCTTTCCTTGGCTCTTTGCTTCTTTGGTTCTTTCGCCTCTTTCAAGTGTGAGCTTAAAGTTCTTTACCTCCAGGAAGCCACTCCGAGCGTCTCATAGAAAGGGACTTCCTCCATCTTTCTCTTCTCCTCTTCCCATCACATCAACCCTCTTTCTTTCAGAGTGCTTATGGCAGCTTATATATTGTGTTGTTCCCTTGACTTTCTTGGCACTTGCTCTCTCCCCTCCCTGCAGGCACAGCCTAGTTTGTCTTGTTCCCACTGTATCCCCAAGCACTAGCTAAGTTCCACACAGGTACTAGATACTCAGTAAATATGTGTTAAATGGATGATTTGGGTCGTGAATGTAATGAATGCCTTTTAGGTGTTTTGGAATCCAGCTCCATCCTTTCTGTGCAGGACTACTCTCTCCTCCCCATTTCCTTCCTAGCATCCTCACTACTCTGATGCTTTTGGAACATTCCAGGGCTGTGTCCCTTTCCTGGCCCATGCCTGTTATATCTAGAGAAACTCTCAAAAAGTTTTAAGAATCATTTTTGTTCTGAAAATGAAAACCACGTGTCTTCAAAGTGATTTACTTAGAGCAGATGCTTTACTTCTTTGCTCAGGCCTTTCTCTTCCCTGCCTTTCACTGCCACTTGCCAAGGATAATAGGGAAACCCTCTGATCTTGGAAAGTTGGTTTCCCCTCTGGTCAGAATCCAGAACTGCATGACTTATCACTAAGTGTGCTGGACAGTAGTTCCCCCTGCCTCTCTCCTCTCAAGTGTTAGCATTCTGTTCTTGTAGGGGGTTGGCTTGGGTCCATAATTCTTCGTTTCTTTCTTTTATACTTCCTTCTGATAACTACAGGATGAGAACAATGGCTAAGAAGTGGCCCCTGGTAGACTATTTGCTAGGTCATTGAGACCTTACACCAATTAAGTGGAGTAGATACTAACTAATATCTCCACTGTGTTGTAATTAGGTGTCATTGAGTCAGTTACCACACATAGCAACCCTATGAACAACAGATCTGGACCCTGTTCTATCCTTTGTCAACCTCACAATCTCTGACATACTCGAGTCCCTTGCTGCAGTCACTGTGTTAATCCACATGGCTGAAATAATCTCCTCCTTAGAGGCAGGAAAACAGAAGCTCTGGGAGCTTAGATGATTTTCTCCTAAGCATGTAGGTAGATTGTAACAGGCCAGAGTCAGCACCTGGCTCTGCCAGACTCTTAAATCCATGCATTACTGGTTGATAATAGTCAGTGTTCCTCAGATTCTGTCTCCCCCAATGTCTTGAAGTTAAGAGAAAAAAATTCTGACAAGTCAGTATACACATATGTATATGTACAAATAACTGAAATCAGGCTTTGATCAAACCGTAGTTGTCACCACTGCATGGGATACCCTCTTCTCTATCCCATTGATAAAATGCTGACCAGGACCTTCCCCCCCCCTTTAAAAAATACTGATTTATCAACAAAGTTTGAATACATTGTTTTTCACATAAGATCCTTCCCATTTTCTTCACCTGCCCCATTGAATTGTGCAACCTTATGATGAATACCTCACCCCTCCCATCCTCACCCCTCTGCTTCCCCCTCCCCCCTCCTTGGATTCTCATACTCATTCTACAAAAATGGTCATGTACAGTATTTGTCCTTGTGTGACTAAGTTCACTCAGCATAATGCTTTCTAGTCCCTTGCACGTTAGGTAGTAATTTACAAAATTATTGTTCCTACATGCGTAGTATTCCATTGTATGAATGTACCACAATTTCTCAGTCTATTCGTTTGTGGTTGGACACCTGGGCTCTTTCCATGATCTTACAATGGTGCATAATCCTGTTAGGAACACTGATGCACAAGTCTGTTTGAGCCTCAGTTCTGATTTTCTTTGGGTGTATTCCAAGCAATGGAATAGCTAGTTCATTTGGAATTTCTATGTTCAGCTTTTTGAAGCAGCACCAAACTGTCTTCCAGAGTGGTTGTGCCATTTTACAATCCCTCCAACAATGTAAAAGAGTTCCTATCTTGCCATATCCTCTCCAACATTTATTACTTGCCGTCCTGTTAAACTTTGCCTCTGCCACCAGAGTTGGATGGTATCTCATTGCGGTTTTGATATTGTATCCCTCTTATGCCAGTCATTTGGAGCATTTCTTCATGTGTCTGTTGGCCATCTGACTGTCTTCCTTTTTTAAAACTTTTTGCATGTCTTTTGCCCATTTTGTAATTGAGGTATTGGTCTTTTTCTTGTAGAGGTCCAGGAATAATCTATAAACTTTGGTTATGAGACTCTTGTCTCAGATGGTATTGCCAAATGTTTGTTCCCAGTCGGTAGGTTATCTTTTTACCCTGTTGGAAAAAGTTTTTGATGCACACATGTATTTAATCTTTAGAAGGTCCCATTCATCAATTTTATCCTCTTCAGACTGTTTATTTCTGGCTCTGTTGGCAGTCTTTTTATGCCATAGACTAGGCCTTCTAAGCTTGATCCCAGTTTGTCTCATATGAACGTCATAGTTTTGGGCTTTACTCCCAGGTCTCTGATCCACCTTGAGTTGATTTTTGTTTATGGTGTGAGATGTAAATCCTGTTTCAGCTTTCTGCAGGTAGCAGTCCACTTTGCTGGCTAGGACTTTTGACATTGATTATGTGGTCCTTTCATTGGTGACAACCCACAATTTGAAAAATATGGAGGATATTACTATAAGTGATACATAAAAGATGCTTATTTTGTATAAAGGTTTACATAGTACAAGCTACATAATTTTGCATGTGTATGTGAAGGAGTATGCAGAGGTACACATATATCCCACAGCACAATTCATAGTAGTCAAAAGGTAGGAAAAAACCCAAATGTCTATTGATAGATGAGTGGATATGCTAAACGTGGTGGATACATACAATGTAATATTATTTGGCCATAAAGAGAAATGAAATCTTAATGGCATGCTGTAAACATACCCAGACTTTAAAGATATAAAAATAAGTAAATCACAGATATTGTCTAAGTCCATTTATAAGAAATACTCCAGACTAGGCCATTGCTATGAGGAAAGATGGGCAGTCTCCTCCCATGTGATTAACTGCCTCTGAAAACCCACTGGTGGGTCAGCTATGGATTGGTTACAACTCTAAGGTACACAACAACAGTAGATGAATTGTGTGGTTTCCCCTCCACTCCAATATGTGTTGTAGTTCTTAACTCTTTTGCTTCCAGTTATAATTCCATTTGGAATGGCCTTTCTTTGTTACGTTAGTGAGGCACTGTTTATACAGGTGAATGTTATATCCAACTCTTTTGAGATACAGAAAAGCAGATTAAGAACGCAAGCAGAGGAGAAAGACACGTGGTCCATGATACCCATGAACTTTCCCCCCTGAACAAACAGAAAACCCTCCCAATAGATTGGACACCCTGAATTTGGTCTTCTAGTCCTGTTTTCCTGTCGTTCTTCTAGGTGGTATAGCACTGGTCTGTGCGTTGCTGGACAGAGGTAACTCGTGGTTGCTGTAATGCTGAACACTGTGACACTGATGTGTCAAATGCAATAATGGTTACCCATGGTGGACAGTGTTTGGTGGCGCTTCCCGACTAAAACAAGCCTGGAAGCAGGAGCTGCATCCACTTCTGAAATGGCTTGCCTCCAGAAACTCTGTGTACGAACAGTGGTCAGGACTTTCGTTTGTAGGGTCGCTATGAGTCGTCTACGACTCAACGGCACCTAACAACAACGGCAACAACAAGTCTTCAAACTGTGAGAAAAGTTTCTGTTCGTTAAAGCCACCTACTTGTGGTATTTCAGTTGTAGCAGCACTAGAACTAAGACAGCAAATGCATGAAGACTGGAGTTTAGTGGTTACCAGGGGGCATGGGAGGGAGGGGAAAACAGAAGCTCATTTCGTAGGGACTCAGTGTGGTGACAAAATTTAGAAGGATTGTGGTCATAGTTGTACAACATGATGAACCTAATGTCACTGAATTGTTCCTGTTGAGGATTTTGAAATGGCTTAGGTTTTGTTGCATATGTATTTACCACACTTTTAAAAGATATTAATTTTATTATGACAGTGTAAATTTTTTTATATGAAAGTATAAAATGTACTAGTTTAAAAACAGCTTGTGAAATTGCCATGAATGGAATCCCTTGCCGTCACTAGTACCTAGTCAAAACAAAGCTCAAACTAATGGCCATCAAATCAGTTCCGACTCAGCGGCCCTCTGTTGGGTCCCACAGCTTTGCGTCCTACCGGGAGCAGTCGGCCCTGTTTTCTCCTGCAGAGTTGCTGGTAGATGGCCGCCGCTGGTGATGCACAGGCTTTTGGTTGGTTGCAAAACATGCCACAGACTGTGCCCCCATCAGGCTCAGCATCTTTTCTACCAGCCGTAGGACTGGTTTACAATGGAAACTGCTATTTTCTCTTTTGCCCTTAATTGTGTATATCACTTTGATAGAAGCTCTCTTTTGGGAGGATAATATTTTGTGTGTCCAGGGATGGGGCCTAACTGTGATTTGGGTCTAACAATCTCAGGAGGACTGAAATGAGGCTTCACTAGTGGCCCAAAGAGACAGACACAAAAGGAGGTCTGGGTGTGGATTAGGGGGAAGGATGGGGCCCTGAAATTGAGGATGGAAATGTTTGCACGTGAGGATTTATGGCGGTAATAATTGGGGCCATTTTCTTGAAAAGGTGGGGGCAAGGGAGAAGGAGTGGGAGAAACAAGGATTAAGAAGACCCAAGCCCTAAGCCGTGTATGGCTGTTGAGTTGGTTCCCACACATGGTGACCTCCATAGGGTGGAGTAGAACTGCCTCATAGTGCTTCCAAGGCTGTAATCTTCATGAAAATCTACTGCCACATCGAAGTCCTGGGTTCAAGCCACTGACCTTTTGGGTGGGCATCCCACTGTGCCACTAGGAATGCTCTCCAGACTTCTAGACGTTAATAATGCATTTTCGTGTGAAATAAGCACATTTACCTTTCATAGAGTGAGAATTGACATTTAAGAGAAGTGTGTTTTACCATACTGTATTAAATTGAGTGTTGTCTTGACACAGAGATGAACCCCCCCCAAAAAAAAGAATAAGCTTTACTAACTTTAATAAGAAATGTGCTCTGTACAACTTGGTAGCCAATCTGTATGTAATTGTTTACAATGGAATGTGCATAAAAATAGGAGGAAATGAATACTTTAACTTGCTTATGCTTTTAAATATTAAGAGCTGAGTTAAGGTTTATTAATTACTGCCCTTTATGAGACTCATTTTTAGTTAACTTTCAGTGAGACTAAGAGTGCTTTCCTGACAGGAAATTTGGGACAATAAGAAACATTTTTGTCATCATTGATTAGATAAAGCTCTTATTCATTGTTCATTTTTTGTGAAGGAGACTTTGAACTGTTACACATTTGGTATGTATTTCCTGGGCAGTCTTGGCCTATATTGCTGACTTGTGAGTATCTGTTTAAGTCAACTTGGATCGTGACTCTGTGTGTGTGTGTGTGTGTGTGTGTGTGTAAGAGAAGTCTGCAGAATTTAACACACTGTGGAACAAGAAGAGGCACTCTGGTGAGCTCAGGGGGTGGGTGTATCTGAATTCTTGTCGCTTCCTCAGTTCTCAGTGTCGTGGGAACCAAGGCCTTGCTGATTGAAGGGGGGCTGAAGGGAAAATTCTAGCTAACATTTAAGGACTATGTACTGCATTCTTTATCTCTTGTGTCTGACTTAGTCATCACAGTAAGCTATGAGGTAGGTACTGTTTTTATCCTTGTTTTCAGAGTGACTTTATGATCCTGCTTGCATGAAGACAGGTCTGGTTTATGTCTGCTGTCCTAACCTTAGCAATGATAGCACTCTCGTTCCCTCTCAAATGTCTGCCCCAGATCCTAAATTATTTCGTTCTCAGATATTCTGGTTTAGATAGATGATAAAACCAAGGCACAGAGAAGTGACATCACCTTCTATCATCACCCAAACAATACAAGGTAGAGTTGAGATTTTTTCCTAGGAATCTAATTTCAGTCTTGTAATTTAGTCATCTAACAACTTGTAATAGAAAATGGCGTTCTTGGTCAAGTCACATAAGTGATATGTCAGTATTTGTCCTTTTGTGATTGACTTCCTTAACTCAACAGGTCTTAAAGGTTCATTTATCAGTGTTTCATACTTCTGCACAGGTGAGTAGTCTTCCCTTGTATGTATGTACAGTGTTTTGGCTTACTCACTCAACTTTTGATGAGCACTTGCATTGTTTCTACCTTATTGCTGTTGTGAATGGTGCTGCAGTAGACATTGGTGTCTGTCTGTATGTTCATGTCTCTTCTTTTAGATTTCTAGGGACCTGGGAGTGGAATTGTTGGGGGATATGGTCATTGTTCATAGGGAAGACCCTTACTGAGATAGGTTCACACGGTGACTACCAACCACAGTGGGCTTAAGCATGGCAGAGATTGTGAGGGTGGCACAAGATAGGACAAGGTTCAGAGTTTCACTGTGGGTTGTAATTAACTCAGTGGCACCTATCAAAGACAACAACAATAATGGTAGTTAAATTTTTTTGAGGAATCCTCCTATTGTTTTCCACAGGATTGTACCATTGTCCATTCTGAACAGCACAGTATACAGGCTCAGTCTCCTCACATACTTCTTATTTTCTGGGTTTCTTTGTTTTTTTATCATTGCCTTTCTTCCCCCCCCCCATTTTTGTTTTTGTTTATTTTTTCTTTTTTAAAAATTTATTATTAATTTCAATGAAAGTTTACAGAGACTTTGTATTTCCATTCATTCATTGTTGCACTTTTCTCCCCTCCCAACCCTCCCCCCTAGTACACTACCCTCTTGGAAAAGTAAAAGATAAATTCTTTCATTGTTTTACAATCCCTCCCCCCAGGTCCACTCCACTATTCAGCCTTTGCTCTGGACTCCTATCATGCCAAAAATACTTATTCACATATCCCTTTTAAACAGTTTTCTCCCTCATCTGTTTCAATGTAGTATACATTATTTATACCATCTATCTGAGTTTCCCCCCAACCCTGAGGTCAGTCCTGTTTTACAACAGTGGCACCATGCAGTATTTGTCCTTTTGTGACTGAGATACTTCACTCAGCATAATGTCCTCCAGAGTCACCCATTTTGCACGAGTCCCTTGTATTTCAATGCAGTGTAGTATTCCATTGTGTGACTACACCACAGCTTCTCTATCCATTCATTTGTTGATGGGCACTTAGGTTGTTTCCAACTCCTTGCTATCGTGAACAAAGCCGCAGTAAACATGGGTGTGTGTATATCTGCTTGGATGTCTGTTATGGTCTCTTTGGGGTATATTCCCAGTAGTGGGATTCCTGGGTCAAATGGTATCTCTATTTGCAACTTTTTGAGAAAACGCCATAATACCACCTTCCACAGTGGTTGCACCGTTTTACACTTTCACCAACAGTTTCTCCACAACCTCGCCAGCATTTGTTGCTTGCTGTTCTGTTAAATTTTGCTATTCTGACTGGGGTGAGATGATATCTCACAGTTGTTTTGATTTGCATCTCCCTTAGAGCTAGGAATTTTGGACATGTACTCATGTGCTTGTTGGCCATCTGAATGTCTTCTTTAGTGAAGTGTCTGTTCATATCCTGTGCCAATTTTCCAGTTGGATCATTTACCTTTATCTTGTTGTGGTGCTTAAGTATTTTATAAATTCTGGATATAAGTCCCTTATCTGACATGTCATTACCAAATACTTTTTCCTGGTTGGTGGCTTCCCTCTTTACCCTGTTGGAGAAGTTTTTGGATGTGCATAGGGATTTGATTCTTAGAAGGTCCCATTCATGTATCTTATCTTCTCCTGGTTGTAGGTATTATTGCCTTTCTAATAGGTATTGAGGTGATATTTGTGGTTCTTTACAACCCCTGAAAACCAGATGGAAGGTCAGCTCTGGGTCGGTTCTGATTAGATGGCAAGGCTTGAGTGAGTGATGTCTAACATATGGTGCCCAGGTATTTTTCTGAAAATTTTGACCAATCCCAATAAATGGATTCTGATCAAAAGGAGGAAAAAAGTAATACAGACTTTCAAGTTTATATAGAAACTAGTCTTACTATATCTGTTGACTAGGGGAAGCCCTGAATCTCTTACCCAGAAATAATCTTAAAACCCTCAGTCAACACGATCTCATGGAGCCAACTTTAAGTTAAACAACAGTTTAGCTCACCTAGTAAAGATATTTTCTTTGAGCACTGTGTTCTTTTAAAGCGTTACTTACATGAGATGAAAATGACAATGGTAACATAAATGAGTGATGGTGAAACAATATGAGTAGTGATAGAATGGGCATATAATGGGAAGTATAGAACCAAGGGCATCCAACTGGGAATGGAGAAATTGCTGGATGAGTATATGTTTTGTTGTATATGTTTCACAAAAAAATACATTATGTTTTTTTCAGTCTAGAAAATACTGTTGTGAACTGGGGGTGGGGGGAGGGAGGACAGGGAGGAAGATGTGCGACAATGAATGGATGGAAATCCAAGTTCTTTATAAACTTTCATTAAAATCCAAAAGAAAGAAGAAAAATACTGCTGAGTTGTAATATGAAGTGGATAACATGGGAACCAGGATACAAGAGTTAGCTAGATGGAGACATGAAGAGACTTTAAATGCATTTTAATCTGTAGACATAAACTGTTTGTATCCCAGAGTAACCATTCCCTTGTACTTGGCACTTTCTACTTTAAAAAACTCTTTTCCCTCTTAGATTTTACTATGTTTCTATGTTTTACTGAGTTTCTTCATATGCTGTGAGCTGGGTGATTGGATCCTCATTATATTCAGGGGAGTAGGAGAACAGTAGGATGATGGGTCACCTGCCTGAGCTTTTGTGGTAGATGCAGGGTTCATCTCAGATGGTCTGCTTCCACCCCAGTGCATTTTCCATGATAGCAGAAATGTTTCTCAGTTAGATTTTGTTACACTGCAGTGCACTGTCCCATTGGATGGTGCTCTTGGTGGAGGGTGAAGATTCTTCCTAGCCCAGAAAAGGGGTTTCAATCTTGGTAGTGAAATTTTGAGGCAGATTAAAGCTATTGCAAGGGGCTATCCTGTGTATTGTCTGCTTCCTACTACCAAGTTGTAACAACAATGTATACTTCCAGACATTGCCAAATACCAACCTAGGAGGCACGATTGCCCCTGGTTCAGAACTGTGGTCTAACATAATAGCCACCTTTCAAAGGGGGACAAAAGTAACCTTGAAAATGTTGGGCCTGTCATCTTCTCCTCTTTCTAGCTTATAAGCATCAGAAAAATCATCAAACGGCTGACAAGAGGAAAAGAGAACAGGCAGTACATGTCATGTTTGATGCTCGGCTGTGAAAGAGTGTTGGGTCTGCAAGAAGGGATCATAGAGCCAACCTCTGTTAAGGTTAAAAAATTATGCAATTAAAAAATATTTTTTGAGGTGACCCAATAGAAGTTTGTTTATTTATTGTTAATGAGAGGAGAGCTCCTGCTTGTCTATAAAGCTCTCAAAACATCCAATATTATTAACAATAATAATAATAATAATTATGTTTGAAATGTAGTTTCTGATCAGTAGATTTTTTTTAAAAAACTATTTTTCAAAGAAAAGTTTACAACATGTAATTCAACCAGTATGTGCACATCCAAAACCTTCGGCAGTCGCGCTACTCAGAAGTAACCATGGTTCACATTTTGCTATATATCTCCATTTAACTTTTTTCCAGTGGGTGTGGGTTTGTAGGGAGTGTTTATATGTGTGTGTAAAATTTTACAAATAGGATCATACTACAGATATTGTTTGTTATCATCAGCATTTTTAGCTTTAATATGCTGCAAATACCGTTCCATATTTATGATACAGAGCCGCAGTATTTTTAATGACTTTATAAGTATTGTTTATGGCTTTACTATAATTTATTCAGTCAATTCCTATAGCGAACATTTCTAATGTTTTCCAGGTTTTTTTCCTATTACTGCACAACCATGATGAGTATCCTTGTGTGTGTATATGTGTATGTGAATTTAAGTCCTTTACAGATTATTTCTTTATTTTCAAAATCATATTTGTGATACTTTTTGACATCCATTGAACAACCTAATTATTAATATCCTGGATTATATTTTGATTGATAAAATATTCCTTAAAATGATAGAAAACATATTGATTTTTTTAAAAATTATTCTCTATGTTTCCAGAATGGTGTGTGGAAAATTCTTTGGTTTTCTGATTAAAAAAAGATTAGTTGTGGGTGACTTGATGACACCTAACAACAGTAGCAAGAGACCAGGGAGTACTGTTGGTGTTGGCCGTAGGGAGTTGTGCTGCCAATCCAAAGGACATACCCCTCAAAGTTGACGGTTCAAATCCACCAGCTGCTTTATGAGAGAATCTCCTTGCATGCTATTTACAACCTTGTGAAATCTGCTGGAGCCTTAGCTAGGAGTCTGTTTCATTCCTTGTTCATGAAGATTACTCTGAGCTGTGTAGATTTGCTTGCTCTGAAGGCATTATAATAAGATGAAGACCACTGACTCTTCCTTTTAGACTCTGTGCACTCCTGAGAGAAATGGAGGCCTATCTCCTCATGAGTGCTTATTATACGTGGATTTTAAAATTATAAAAAGACAAACTCATGGCAAGGCATTCAAATGGCATGCAAGTTGAGTAGAGTTCTCTATTCTGTCCCTCTTGAGGTTGCTCCCCCACCTGCCTCATTCTCTAGAAATTGTTGATGATGCATATATACACATTAAACTGTTTTTGAAAATTAAGCCCCACTGCTGGACAATGATCCAAGTAGCTTTTTTCACTTAATATATCTTCCTGCATGTTGCTGTTTGTTGTTGTTGTGACTCATTGCGATCCTGTGTACGAGAGCCTAAACTCTGCTGTAAACCTCATTGTCTCCGACATACCTACTCCCACCACCCCAATCACTGAATCGATCCATCTTATAGAGGGTCTTCCTCTCCTGCGCTGTCCCTCCACTCTCCAAAAACATGATGTCCCTCTCCAAGACTGGTCCCTCCTTGATACATGCCCAGAGTATGTTAGACGAAGCTTCAGAATCCTTGCCTCCAAGGAACAACCTGGTTTCACCCTCTCCAGGACAAACCTGTTTGTTCTCCTAGCAGTCCATGGTATATTCCAGCACCACAGCTCAAAGGCATCAATTCTCTATCATCCCTAGTCACTGTCCAGCTTTCCAATGCATAGTACGAAATTCCGATGCATAGCACGCTATTGCAAAGACTATAGCCTGGATCAGGTGCATCTTAGTCTCCAGTCTGACGTCGTTGCTCTTCAGTACTCTGGAAGAGATCCCTGACAGCTGACTTTTCCAGTGCAATTCGTCTCTTGATTTCTTGGCTGCTGTTACCAAATGTGTTGACTGTGGAGCCAAGTAAACTAAAACAGTTAACTATCTCAATCTCTTCACTATCCATACTGATGCTGCCAATTGGCCCAATGGTGAGAATCTTTGTTTTCTTGATGTTAAGCTTCAATCCATATAGGAGGCTGTAGTCCTAGATCTTCTGCAGCAAGCGCTTCAGGTCCTCCTCAGTTTCAGCAAGCAGGGTTCTGTCATCTGCATAACGCAGGTTGTTGTCTCTTCCACCAATCCTGATGCCACATTCCTCCTTGTACAGCCCCACGTCTCAGATGATCTGTTCTGTGTACAGATTGAAAAGGTATGGAGACAGAATACATCCTTCGCAGACTCCCTTTCAAATTTTGAAACATGCAATGTCTCCTTGCTCTCTTTTGATGACTGCCTCTTGGTCCAAGTATAGGTTTCGCATTAGCACAATCAAAAGTTCTGGGATTCCCATTCTTCTGAGAGTCAGCCGGAGCTTGTTGTGATCCACACAGTCAAAAGCTTTTGCAGAGTCACTCTCTGCTTTCTGCCAAGATCCATCTAACATTAGCTATAATATCCGTAGTACCACGACCTCTTCTAAACCCAGCGTGCACATCTGGAAGTTCTCTGTTGACTTGTTGCTCCAGTCATTTTTTTATAATTTTCAGTAGAATCTTGCATGCACGTGATATTAATGATACTGTTCGATAATTTCTACACTCTGTCGGATCACCCTTCTTTAGAATGGGAACAAATATTAATCTCTTCCAGTCAGTTGACCTCTAGATTTCTGTCCTCCAGATTTCTTGGCACAACTTAGTGAGGACATCAAGGGCAGCATCTGTTTGTTGAAATATGTCAATTCGTATGCCATCAACTCCTGGAGCCTTGTTTTTTGCCAATTCTTTCAGAGCAATTTGATCTTCCTCCTTCATCACCAGGGCTCTTGCTCATGTTACTTCATGAAATTCTTCTCTGTCAGCCATTCCTACTGGTACAATGACTCTGTATACTCTTTCCATCTTCTTTTAATGCTTCCTGGATCATTTAATATTCTGCCCAAAGCATCCTTAAGTATTGTAACTTGAGGTTTGAAGTTGTTCTTCAGTTCCTTGAGCTTAAGAACTGCTGAGTGAGTTTGGCCCTTTTGATTTTCTGACTCCAGCTCCTTGCACAGTTCATTGTAATACTTTACTTTGTCTTCCGGTGCTGGCGCACAGGCTGGTGGTGGGTGGGGTCCTGTCACCTGGGGCTCGGGCATGCCTGTCTGGAAGGTGAAAGTTGCAGGCTGTCTGAGTGTGATCTCAGACTGAGATCCCTGCAGAGAATGGCGTGGCTCTCCTTGCCTCTCTTTGAGCAACCCCTAGCCTTACACCCAGGGTAGCATAGAACCTCAAGAGGGTCTGAAAAAAGAAACAAGCCAAAGGGCTTTTATTTCTTTTTTTCTTATTGTTCAAGTAATGTTTCTTATAGTAAATGAAAAGTGCTCTATATAGAGGCAGACAGGAAAGATGGACCTTGGAGTCAAACGGGAGTCAAATGTGTTTTGGGCTTAGTAGACAGTTCCTCTCATCGGTGTTCTCTCACCCCGGAGAAGAGCCACACTGCTTGCATTTCCTAGTGTGATATGCTGAGTAGCGATAATGCCTAAAATGTACAGGTAGTAGTGATGTGGTAGCTATTATTTAATAAAATGATAATAACCAGCACTCGCTACTTCATCCTAGGTTTTCTGGGCCCCTCCTGGTTTGACTTTTTTTTTTTTTAGTACTTTCCTTTTAAGTTAAATCAATACAAACTGAGTTGCAAAGAACTCATAGAATAGATAGGTACTTCATGGCGTTAGCAAGCAGTGAAGCATTTTTTCTGAGTAGCCCTTTACATCCTTTTCGTCTGTTAACATACTTGAGTTCCAAGTAAAATTTAATTTACGACAAGGATTCTATTACTAAAAATGGTTAAAAGCATCTTTTGGTGTATTGTGAATACTTCTTTTCTAGTAGTGGTGGAGTTGGAACTGACTTGCCATCCATGCACCTCTGTCTGCAGCCAGCTGTCTTTTGGAGAAGCCCCTCCTGCCTGCCACTTCCTCCTTGGTTCTCTGTGCGGTTGGCTCCCTTTCCTCACACAGACTTCCACTCAACAATCACCTCCAAAATGAGGCCTCAATACAAATGGGTTGAATGAGTCAAGTAGGGTTGCAAAATTGAAAAGGTGGATCAATGCATCTTACCTTTAAATACGTTAAAACTTCTCTCTACTCCACAGGAATGTTCTGGTAATTCTCTCATATATGTTGGCTGTGTTGCCACAACAGATGCTATTTAAATATCATTGTGTGCCTGTGAATTGAGATGTCAGGCACCTTCTGAATGTCATGATGCTTCCTCTTCTGTGTGCAGAGCATGCCAAGAGGACTCAATTTGCTGGATTGGAATTTTTTTTTAACAAAAAATGGCAATGGATCACATTTGATTATGATCTTACATGAATTCCCAGGGTAAAATTGACAGTACTCCTTCTGTGAAGCACATCGCAGGTCTAGAAAAGCTGTGAGTCATGAATAAGGGACATATTTATTTAGCCATTTAAACAGGGGCTTTTGAGCATGTTCTACTTGACTAAGGCTTTGCTAGAACACAGGAGCACTCTCCTTGTGGCCTGGAACAGTCAAGAAAAGTTTTATGGAGTTTAGCTTAGTGTGGGCCTGAACCACAAATGGGAGATTCAGAAAGAGGAGAGAAACTATTATCACGATAATATTAACACTCCCGTTGAACTGGAGAGGAACTTGGTGGTCTAGTTCATAGCAGATTGCACTGCTCACCCAAAGGCTGCACCCCAATGCTGTGCAGCTCCAAGGACAGAAGATGGACCTCTCCTCCTGCTCGAACTCAGCGCCTCAGGGAGCCAGTGCAGGATCACTTGCTGTGAGTCACAACCAACTCAACAACATCTTGAAATTCAACATTTTACTAAACTGGAATCCTTGGGTAGTGCTGTTAGCCAACATATTGGAGGTTTGATTCTACCCAGAAGCCCCTTGGAAGAAAGGCCTGTGATAGGGTTTTTAAAAAATCAGCCATTGTTGGGGAGTGGGAGGAATCCATGAATCAGAGTTAACTTTATTGTGACTGGTATTGTTAACTTATGTAGTAGTCTCAGTACATATTGAGCTACTTAGTTTTAATACAATTTTCTTTTGCTCTCAGGATTGCTGTCATATGGTTTATAATGCGAACATACTAGGAATAACCCCAATGCTCATAATTCAGCATCAGTACATGATAAGTATATCCACACAATGGCATACTGTACCTCCAGAAAAAAAGAATGAAGATGCTTTTTCCTTACATGGAAGACTTCTCAAATATAGCCTTAAATTAAAAAACAAAACAAAACACAAAAACTCATGCACAGCAACACAATAGGAATGTGTTCATTCAAGATATTTGCTTAAATATCTAGATGTTGTCCAAGAAACTAATTACTTGGAAGTGATAGTGGTAAATTATTTGGGAGTGATAAACTGAGTGTATTGGAGTTAGAATTTTCAATGTCTGCTTATTTATGCTTAAATGTTCTTAGGGATTTGAATGATGTAATGCTGTTCTATTAAAATGAAAAAGGATAATGTGACAGTAGTGCTTGGCACCACTGTTTCTACCCTTAACTTGATTTAAGTATCTGAATGTAACTAGTTGCACATAAACTCTTTTACATTTGCCCATGGAATGAAATTCCTTGACTATTTTCACTTTTCCTGCTTATCGCTGGAAATGTTGCAAACACCCACTAAAATAAAGGGACTAACGTAATGAACCCCCTTGTCACCATCACCCACCTTCAGCAATTATCAACTGCTGGCCAATCTTACTTGACTGGTTTTCCGTCTTCCTCAGTCTCCTCCTCTATCCCCAACCAGTGCATTCTTTTGAATTTCCATGCTCTTCTGAGTGTACTATTTAAAATTCTTACCCTGGCCTCCTGCATCTCACCATGCCCCCAGATGTGGAGAACAAATTGGATGGTTGAGGTCAGAAAAGCTTTCTTTGACCAAATCTAACTCGTATCATTTAGTTCATTTCATTTCACTTTCTACTCTCTCCTAGAATACAGGATTTATTGGGTTCTTTTTTTATGGCCTCATTGGGCACATAATAATTTTATGCCATAGCATGTGATAATGTATCAGCATACCGTGATCCTCCAGTTCAAAGAGTGCTTCTGAGCAGTTTTGAAAACTTCAGTGCCACATTGGTCAGTTGACTTACATAGAATAGCAAGCTTTACTCTCAGCTCCTGTTACCCAATAATTTCTCTCAACACTTCTGTCTTATATTTTGTCTCTCATTGGACTAGATTATTAATTTGGAGGGATTGAAATGGAGAATTAAGTGGTATCTCTATTTGCACAATACCTGGTCCTGGACTTGGTGGTAGTGTTAAGTGCCATTGAGTTAAGTATGCCTCCTAGTAACCCCATGAACCACAGATCTGAACCCTGTCATATCTTGTGCCATCCTCACCATCTCTGACATCCTTCAGCCCATTGCTGTAGATACTGTGTCAGTCTATCTGGTTGAGTACTCCGTGAATATTTTTTGCATAATGAACCAGACCTTGATAACCTGGTGTCATTAAAGAGTAGAACTGAATGTATTCTAAACATCCTTTGGTTCTGACATTGCTTGGGTCCAATATTCAGCATGATGATGCAGAATTCACCCTCTGGAATACTGGAGAGTGAATAGTGGTGCAAGGGGGAGAGAGATTTTTGGAGAGGCATATTTTCAATGTCCTTTAAATTATGTCAGAAAAGTGGTCACCACCAAATAAAACCATCCCAGCATGTCTTAGTTATTAAAAGAACACTTTTGAATTTGGGACTTCCTGTTTTTACGGCAGCAATAGTCTTTGAATAGCAAAACACAAACAGCTAAAATGTTTAGTTAATTCCCTCGATGTAAGTGGGTACAGAACAAACCACCTGACATCAACATCTTTTCAGATAATCTTGTAGGAGATCTTAGTGATAATCTTAACCATAAAAAGAAGTCAAAGCCTTAAGCAGCTGAGGAACATGAAGCATCTCCTCATTTGGAGGGAAAGAAGCTAGTAAGAAAACATGGCAGATAATGAGAGTTAGGCATTGACTCTTTTATATTTTTCTGAACATTGTGCATTTTTATTTTAAACTTGCTTTCCCAAAGTCTCTTGTTAACGACCAGATGGTCATAATATAATGAATATGGGTTCATTTTAAGCCCATTTGGGGAACACAGTGCCCTGGATTTTCCAGTAGAAGGATTTAGTGATTCCGTTCTTTTGAATGTCAAAAGTGCTTTTTTGGAAGCAAAGTTATTTATCATCTTGGAAGTAACCTCTGGAAAATTGGAACCAATTAATTGACTGCTTGATATACTTGGAATAGAAAGTTGGGGATATGGAAACAATTTTATTTTCACTACTGATTCTCAGCCTTTTAATCTTTTTCTCATTGCTGTCAAGTCAGAACAGATTCATAGCAGACCCTCCATTGAGTTTCCAAGGGTATAAATCAAACAAGAGGTGATTGCCCATCTAACTTCAAACTGCCAGAATGGTGAGCCTTCGGGTTAGCATCATGCATGACTCATAGCAACCCTATGAATAGAAGGCCTGAAACCCCTCTACAACTATTGGCATACCAGAAATCCCTATTTTCAGCCTTCTAAGTGGTTAAATTTGTAAAATTCTATGAGAACTTTAATTTCTAGTGTTTTTTAATTTTTTTAATTTATTTTTTTTATTTTTATTTTTTTAAAAATTTCTAGTGTTTTAAAGTTTCTTTGTTCATTTGACTACTGAGAACCAAGTTAGTGAAGATGAGTAGACATTTCAAGTTGATTTGACAGCATTCCCTGTTTTTAGAGTTGTTCAAAACAATTGAGTCTACTATTCTGCCATCTTAATAAATGCTTTTAACAGAAAAACAACAGCAACAACAAAATCAACTTTCTTTATAGTTAGTAAGTAAAAAGCAACAGCCCATAGTGGTAAAAAGGGCCCTGAATTTCCTCAGGGATAGTAAAGCCTTAAAGGAATGGTTTTCAAGTGGAGACTTGTGCATTAGTGATTGTTGGAAAGTGTTACACACAAAGTAAAGATCTGCTGGAAAGAGCCTTATCTAGTGATGAGGGAGGAACACTTGGCATCGTGACTTGTCAATGTGGTGACAATAGCAAAGGACATCTATGCTGGTAATAAATATTCTTTCAAATGCCCTTTTAATTAGTTATTAGTCCTTAGAATGTCAATAAGTATTTCCAGAAAGGTCCCTTCAAGATCCCTTCTACAGAAACATGGCCTGGACTTTATGTTCACGTGTGAGTGTATACAGGCCTGTACCATTGCGTTAACTATACCTCATAACCACTTTGTTAACGACAGATGTGAACCTGTCCCTCTTGTGCATTGTCCTCTTGAGCCCTTTGTTACAGTTATTCCATCAGTTCATCTGCTCTTTCAGCGAACCTCTTCTTGTCCCCGCACAAGGTCTTGTTCTAAAGACTTGTGTCTCCTGATAACATGTCCCAAGTTTGTGAGATGAAGTTTTACCATCCTTGTCTCTAAGGCGTACCCTGGTTGCAATTTCTCCAAAAGGTATTTGTTTGTTCTTTTGACAGTCCATTGCGATATTCTGCACTCCTAACCAATATCAGAATTTAGGCCATCAATTTTTCTTCTCTTTTCCCTATTCATTGTCCAGCTTTCAGATGCATAAGATGTAATTTAAAATACCATGACTTGGATCATGTGCATCTTATTCTTTGAGTTGATGTCCTTGCTCTTTAGCAATCCTTGACTACAGCTTTTCCAAATACAACATGTGTTTTGATCTCTTGACTGCTGCTGCCATAGGTATTGATTGTGGACCTTTTCTCCGTCTATGATGATGTTGCCTGTTGGTTCAGCAGTGGTGGTTTTTATTTTCTTGAGGTTGAGATGTAACCTATATTGAAAATGATAGTCTTTGATCTTTTGCAGCAAGTGCCTCAAGTTCTCCTCACTTTGAGCAGCATGCAACAACTTGAATCCTCTGCATAATGCAAGTTGTTGATGAGTGTTCCTCCAGTCTGGATGCCACTTTCTTCTTCATACAGTCCAGCTTCTCGAATGATTTGCTCAGCATAGAGATTGAATGGATGTAGAAGATTTCTACCAACTTTCACAGTCTGAAATTGGCTAACCATGTAAGATACAGTAATAATAATAATTGATGACTGGAATCCAAAAGTTGGAAACAAAGGAGAAAGATGGGTAGTTGAAAAATACAGCCTTGGAGGCAGAAACGAGCCTAGAGAGCAAATGATAGAATTTTATACAATGAGTTAATTTTTCATTGTGAATCCTTTTTTTTTTTTTTTTTTTTGTGGGAGAAGGATGGGCAGCCTCCTCCCCGGTGATTAACTGCCTCTGAAAATCTGCTGGAGGCTTAACTATGGATCAGTTCCGACTCTCAATGGTATACAACAATGACAAACAATGACAATACACATGGACCTCACCTGATTGGCTATATAGAAATCAAACTGGTTGTGGTTGTTGTTAGGTGTCATAGTGATTCTATGAACAGCAGATCTGAACCCTGTCTTGTCCTATGCCATCCTCACAATCTCTGATACACTCAGTCAGGCTCATTGCTGTAGTTACTGTGTCAGTCCCCCTGGTTGAGCGTCATCCTCTCCTTCACTGTCCTCCCACCTTTCCAAGCATGATGTCTCTCTCCAAGGAATACTCTGTCCTGGCAACATGACAAAAGTATGTGAGTATGCATTATCCTCTGCCTCCAAGGAACACTCTGGCTGCACCTTGTCCAAGATGGTTTTGTTTGTTCTTTTGGGAATCCATGGGATATTAAGTACTCTTTCCAACATCACAGTTCAGAGACATCAGTTCTTCTTCCATCATCCTTATTCATAGTCCAGCTCTCAGATACATAGAAAGTGACTGAAAAGGCCATGACCTGAATTGGGCACACCTTAGTTCTCAAACTAACATTGCTCCTCAAAATATGGAGAAGTCCTTGACTATAGACTTTCCTAATGCGATCCTGGTCTCCTGAATGCTGGTACCAAGGGTGTTAGTTATGGATCCAAGTAAGATGAAATTGTTGAGAGTTCAGCCTTTTCTCCACCTATCATGATGCTGCCTATCAGTCCAGTGGTAGCAGTCATTGTTTTCTTGGCAGTGAGATGCAATCCATGTTGAAGGCTTAACCTTCTGCAGGAAGTACTTCAAGTCCTCCTCACTTTGAGCGAGCAAGGTTGTGTCATCTGCATAACAAATGTTATTGATCACTCTTTTTCCATTCCTGATGCTACATTCTGATTACATATGTGAAATATATCGATGAAGAAGTTGAATATCAGAAGTCAGAGTAAGGCCAGGGGCTGACTGTGGAACAAACCATCAATCACTTATGTGTAAATTAAAGTGGACGGTGAGGAGCTCTGGTGGCCTAGTGGCAAGAAGCTGTGCTGCAATCCCAAATGCTTACGGTTCGAATCCACCAGATGCTCCGCTGGAGAAGGATGGGCAATATCCTCCTGTACCAGTTGGATCTGATTCAGTGGTACACACATAAAAAAAATAATAAAAAATAAATTAAGAAAATGGAAGCTGAAGAAAATGAAAATAAGTTCATGAAAAGCAAAATACAACATTGAGTGTATCACAACTGAATTTAAAAACCATCTCGAGTAGATTTGATGCATTAAACTCTAATGACCGAAGACAAGATGAGCTGTGGATGACATCAAGGATATAATCCTTGATGAAAACAAAAGGCCATGAGGATGACAGGTAAGAAATAAAAGACCAAAATGGATGTCACAAGAAACTCTGAAACTTGGCATGGAAACTTGAAAAACCCTAAACAAATGAAGAGAGCTCAACAGAAGATTAGAAAGGGCAGCTTGAGAATACAAAGCAAAGTGTTCTTATAGTTAATACTTTTTCATGTCTACTCTTTGTAAACAAAAAGAAAAACCACTTTTATGTTGGCTCTGATTCATAGCTACCCTCCATCGGGTTTCTGTCAATCACCCAACGAGAGACCATCCGTATTTCTCCAGAAGAGTGGCTGGTGGATTTCAACTGCCTGAAGCTTGACCTTTGGGGAAAGTACTTATGAGGAAACCCTGGTTTCCTAGGAGCTGGACCAAAAGCACAAGCAGGTAGTGGTAATTCTGGACCCAGCTGGAATGTTATGGGAGCTTACTCATTCTCACTCCCATCTTCTTGAGCATTAGAATCATTGAAGAAATGAAACAGCACCACCAAGTACACTTCTGGGTGGCAGCAAGCACCATTGTGGCACGAGCAAACAAGATCCTGCTGTGTGCAATAACACGGCCATCGTGTCCTCCCTTGATCTTTCTGTCTCCACTAGTCAGTTCTGCCCTCAAAGTCAGCCCAGCTTGTTGCTCCTTCTCAGGCCACACCAGCTGTGCTTCCGACTCAGTTTTTCCACAATTCGGAAGGATCTTACTGGTTTTTTTGAATGGTTTTAAAATGTATTTCCTTTGAATCATAGTCTCTTCAGTAGTTACTGACCTCCCTCATTCCTGTGGGCTTGTCAGTATGTGAGGAGATGAGACCTTGCCTGGCTGCTTCTTGCCTGGCAAGACTTTGAGCTTTCTGTGGTTGTGGTACTTTCTGAAAAGAACCAGCTCTTTTTCATTGCTGCTTGTAGGGTCAAGGAGAAATCAGTTCTGGTGTCATCCCCTCTGCCACTTACTTGCTTGCTTCTGAGGGTTCAGATCCCACTAGTTCCCCTGAGGGCTCTGGGCCATCCTTTCATATCCCTTGGCAGGCAACACTGCCTCTCAGACTGCGGTGGGTCCAGGCTCTGGGAGTACTGTTTGCACACAGATGCCCCAGTGCCATCCCTAGAGTTTCTGATTAAGTAGGTCTAGGGTGGGACCAGCTGGTGGCCTAGTGGCAAGAAGCTGTGCTGCCAGCCTGAAGGCACTGTGTTAGAATCCACCCGCTGCTCCATGGGGAAAGATGAGCTGTCTCCTCCCGTGTGGCTTACTGCCTCTTAAAATCCTCTGGAGGGCCAGCTAAGGTTCGGTTCAACTCAGTGGTACGTAACGACAACAACAACAACACAGCTACAGGGTGGAGCCAGAGGATCTGAATATCTAGTAGGTTCTTTAATGGTACAATACGTGGGTCTGGACCTTGACTTTGAGAACTGTTGGTGTGGACTGCCTTTGTTCTCATGAATCACATCCAGGTGGGTGAAGCAAGGTGCTGGAGGCAGTTTTAGTGGATGCTCTGAAAGAGTCGATGTCTAGACATCTTGCTCTGAGTTGTTTATTTGATTGTTAGTCACTGAACTAGTGAATGAGAGAAGCCCTTCAAGAGAATCCAGAACGTTAACTCATTCAGATGACTTCAAAAGTCGTGTAGGTGAATTGGTGTTATGAGGCTAGTGAAGGATAAGGAATCCCAGTTCCTTAGCTCTTTAAGAGAGCGAGAGCCAGGCTTCCCATAGGCATTGGGGTGCTGCAGAGCTTGGGGTGCTGCAGAGGTTGTTCTTCAGCCCACACAGGGTTGCACTGAATATGATTACCTCTCAGTCTTGGTTCTTTCTATCAACTCCTTGCCCCTGCTGAGCCATTTCCCCTTCAGTCAGGGCAGCCACTGTCTCCTGGAGGCCCCTGCATTGCAGGCTCTTCTCTCCACTCTGACGGTTTAGCAACCAGCCCCTGGCCGTGGTTGGTGTAAGCTGCAGTCTTTAGTGAAATGGGTGATGGGCTGTGGTTTCTCAAATTGCATGCAGTTGTTGTCTGGGGGCCCAGAGAGCTTATCTTTCCCTTTGATTCCTGTAAGCTTAAGGGCAGCCAGCAGGTAGCCGGAGAGGGTTAGGCGAGGTGGGTGAAATCTCAGTTGGCTTGGTGTTGAAAGCACAATGTATTCTCCTGCCTCTGTGGCAGCTGTTGCAGAGAATACAAACGGTGACCGGCATTGAATTGGTACCAAGTCATAGGCACATTAAAATATGTGAACTGGTGAGGAGTCCCATGACAACTGAGAAGAAAGGAATTGAGAAGCTAAGGATTCAAACTAGTGGCACTTCATTATCATTTTCTTGGCCGAGAGCATCATTGCCTACTGCACATCTGTCTTCCCTGTGCTAGTGTTGTTTCTTAATTGGCTCGGGAGAGTTGCTTCTATAAGGGAGGATTTGCCCCTTCTCTTCATTTCTCCCCTGGGATCTTCTTGTAGGCCCTGTGTGGTGAGGGGCTTGATGGTGTAGTCCATAGGGAGTTGTGCTGCTGCTAATCCAGAGCACACGCCACTTGGACAGGTTCGATCCACCACTAACTCCCCAGGAGGAAGATGGAGTATCTCCTGTGCTGGAAATGACATGAACTGACGCAGAAATCAAGTGGAGGGTCAGCTGTGAGTTGGTTTTGGTGCAGTAGCAATGAGTTTTTGTTTTGAAATTAACTGTTAATGTGCTTATCCAGAATGTTAGTTTGTTATTGTGTTTGTTAATGTGTTAACCAGAATGTTAGTTTGAATCCACACAACAGAAAACCCTTGGAAGAAAGGCCTGGTGATCTACTTCTGAACAGGCAGCCATTGAAAACCTCATGGAACCCAGTTCTACTCTGCCACACATGAGGTCGTCAGGAATGAGAGTCAACTCAGTGCCAGATGGCTTCGGCCGCTATGGGCCCAGACCATCAACCGTCTCTATATCAGATTCTCTCCAATAGCAGAGGGGTGATTATATCTCAAGAAGTAGAAATGTGTACATTTATAAGTGTGTATTATTTTAAGAGTTCCGGCTTTATGTTATTTTGAAGAAAGTGTCTTTTGAGGTCTTTATTTCCTGTAAGTTAATATTAGACAGCTTATTCTTTTTTGGGGAGAGGTGAACTTTTGGTATGTTCCATCTTCTTTTGGGTTATTGAAGTCATGCTAAATATGATTCAAGTGCCCTGTGGACTAAGGACCTCATCTCATTTTTGCCAGTTTACGAGAACTTGAGAGTAAAATTATTAACTATCAATGGGGGATAATAAATGTGAAGTAGCTTGTAAATCTTGCAATGTTGTAGCTGTTTCAGGAAAAACACAGCTGCTAAGGTAATTTCCTAGCTATAATCGAGCAGGTAATTTTCTTTAAGGCCATTTAAGCCAGATCTTTAGTACCTTTGGGTGAAGAAGCATGGATTTGCTGAAGTCTGTGAAAAAGATGAATGAATCCTATGTAGACACGCACCTAGTGTTGGACAGTACCCACAGGGGTCTAGTCTTCTGACCAGACCAAAGACTCATTCACTGGGTGTTTTATTAATGGGCTGGAGTCGACACTTGACTAATAAGGCTAATTTCCTCCATTTAGAGTTAATGTTTACACTCAATTTTCCTCAGTAATGAATGGCTTAGAGTAAGGAGGCTTGTCAATTTAAGATATAGTGCTAATATTTCATGAGAAACACTGAAAGAGGCATGATGTTTAAATTAATAGTTGAAAAATGTGAGGCAAAACATTTGCGAAAGGCTATATGTTGAATAAGAGCAGTTAATTGGCAAAAACCCAGGCCACCCAATGAAAGAAAAGAACTATGAAAGAAAAGAACTACTTTATTGTTATGTGAGGTCACCAGTGTTCCTGGCATATTTGGCGGTTTGCCTCTGGGAAGCTAACAGGATTGGCAAGAGTGTTGTTGAACATCACTTCAGTACTCTGGAAAGTCTGTTGGTGAAGACCTGTGGAGAGATTTACTTCATGTAAAGGTTAGAGCACTTTTTACCCTCAAGTGTGACTGATAAAATCCCCTAACGTTAGACCACAGATGGAATTTCCATCGACTGGGCAAATATTTTGTGAAAATTCTTTGTGACATGACTAAACACAGAGTTTTGGGAGAGGATGAGGGAACCAGCCCACACTGTTCAGCTGTTAGCTTCACTTGTCTCTCTCACCCCTTAAAATCCTTGGTAGAACAATGATCAAATGGGCTCTTGGATTTTGAAGTCCAAGTTGATAAAGCAGGAAGGCTCTTGTGATTTTTTTTTCTACTCAGAACTTTTTCAGTTTATCTATAATTTTAAAAATAGCAAAATGAAGATTCATTTTTCTGTTTTAAATAAATTTAAAGAAGATAGTATAAACTAGAAATCCCTCACATGTCTTAAAAGCTAAGTGAACTTTGCTTAAGATTACCTAAAGTATGTGCACAGGTCTATACTTACTTAAGTTGAATGGTTATTCATAATAGTTAAGATTTAAACCCTAAGAATACACTAGAGTAGCAAATTAAGTGGTTTTGCTTATACTAGGAGATAGGGAGCTCTGGTGACCTAGTGGTTTGAGTCTACTAGCTGCTCTGGGGGAGTCAGATGGGCATTCTCCTCCCGTGTGATTCACTGCCACTGAAAACCCGCTGGAGAGTCAGTTATAGAAGGTTCCAGCTGTATGACACATAACAACAAGAAGATAGGAAGGAAAAAAGAAAGCTGAGCTCAAACATTAAAAAAAGATGGGATCGCTACAGGTAGAGGAACTGGGTGCTTTTTGAGTTGAGAGGACTTTTGACTTCAGTGACAATGAAGTCATTGATTTCCTAGGATTCACCCTTCCCTAGTTGTGGAACATTTGTGAATGCTTAGGAACAGCTGCTGACTCCTTTTTCTCCAGAAGGGTAGCACTGGGTGACAAGGCATTCTCAGGACACGAGCTGTTCCCTAAAACACATGCTGCCGCCGCCACCGTCAGCTGGGAGCCAAGGAGGAGACGCCAATGCAGAGCCCTGGCTGTGTGGTTAGCTGTTCTAAAAAGGAGGATTCTTCTGGGGGGAGCGTGTACGTGTATGCTTGATACAAATGTGCATTTACAGTCAGAGCTGGGCGCTGACAGCTGTGCAAGCAGCAGGTAAAATGAGACAAGAGAATGCAGGCTTCACAATGACTCAGGTAAGCACATGAACCTGAGACTTTACAGTTAAAGAAAACAAAAGTATGTTGTCTGTTCATTTGGAATAATTTGAAGTGGGCAAGCACTCCACAGAACAAGTTGTGATGTCTGACAGAGAAGCCCCTGGACTAAGTTGGGTCTGGGTGAACAAGAGGCAGGAGGAGGGATGCACCACAACTAATGCTCTTCCTGTGTCCTGGATGGCCTTCCGGTGGCTCTGTTCCACCCTGTGCTGGTGTGTCTGTTCATGTGTATCTGCGAAGCTGTGTCTGGGTGGGCCTGTGGCTTCATGATTAGCTGTGGATTGTCCATCTGGTGTACATCTGTGTTCGTATGCAGCCCTGCAGCCGCCTGTGTGTCCATCTCTATGTTTGTCTGTTGTGCATCTGTGTATTTGTGTCTGTGGGTCCCTCTCCTGGAGTAAATGAGTTCTCCCAGGAAAACTACCACACAGAATGGGCTGGATTGTTGACACACAGTATTTCTAGCTGGTGCAAAACCACCCCACCCTACTCCTGAACCCCAACAACTAGTAGGTGTGTTTGAAAGCCCTTCACAGTAGACAGGTTACCCCATGGCCATATGACACCTGCTGTGGAATGGGGAAAGATGAGGAGGAAGAGGTCACTGGAGGTTTTGGGATACTGTTACATTTCTGGTTTATGTTCTACACTCTACCCTTCTCCCTGATGAACCACCCACGTGGTGGTTTTTATTTTGTACTACTTTTGTCCTCTCCCATCCCCATGAGGTAGTCCCAGAACTCTGAATGTTTCCTTGGACTTTGCTCTTACACGGAAACCATTCCCCCACCACCACCCCGAAAATCATGATTGCAGCTCCTATTAACGTTCAGTGTTCAGTGTTACAAAGGAGAGGAAACAAGAGAGCATGGGTGGTGGCTCAGGAAGCTGGGGAAATAGCCTTTACTACATCTAGAATTTTCCCTTTGAATTTTTCAAGACTGACCCTGAGCTGCTACGGTCTTAATTGTCTTACTGATATCTTTCCCTTTGACCTCTCCCTTCCCATGTCTTTCTTTCCTTGGTTCTGCCCTGTGGACCACAAAGCTTCTCAGAGCTGCTAGAAGTGACAATTCTATTGCAAGATTTCTGTAGCTATTTGAGCCCACTGCTTCACTTTCTTATTGTCCATGTGAACTATGAAACCTTTCGAAGCATTTTTGTCACCTACAGGGTTGGGCAAGGAAGGTTTCCATCTGCCACTGAGTTGGTGGTGACTCTGGGGCACCTAATGACAGTAATCACCCTCTTTTCACTTCTATTTTAGCCAATGTCTTTAATTCCGTGTTTGTTGTTGGTTTTGTTTTTTGTAACTCATCAGCGTGAGTTCTTTCTTGAAATTGGACTATACTATAGAGTTTTGTACCAACTGAATTTTGTACAAAAATGAGAACGTGTTGCTAGCTTTTTAAGGTTGCAGAGCCTTCTCCTCAAAAGGCTGAGCAGATGAAAACAGAGCTGTTCCTTGGAAACGGGAATGGGGGGCCAGGATCCCAGCTACTCCCAGGAATGATAGTGTAAATGCACAGAGTCTGCTTCCAATGCCAGTAGGTCATTTAACTTATCCCTTGGTGTTAATATCTCAGTACACTCTAATTTTCATATAAGGTATAAGTTATGAATATCCTTTAACTCCACCTTTGAGCATATTTGCAATTACTTCCATAAGGATTCCGTAATTGTAGAATTAGTGTACTAGTGGGTTTTCTTTTTATTGTTTGATTGTTTTAATTTTTCTTGCTTGTTTTTAGGTTTATAATCCATATTTTCAATTGGTTTTCCCCAAAGGGTGTCAATTCAGACTTCCACTATAGCATAGGAGAAGGCTCTATTCCTGGGTAGAATCAACTTTAAAAATTCAGTGTATCCCATAATATACCTCACTGATTGATATTTGCATCTCAAGTTACTAGTAAGTTTAAATATATTTTCATGTGTCTGATGACCATATATAGTTCTTCTTTGGTGAGCTGTCTGTTCACAATCTTTGACAATTTGAAATTTAGGTGCTTGTATATCCAATGTAAAAACCCTTGGACTCTGCTGCTGGTGTACATTTTAAATTATATTTTCAAGGATATGTTGATGATACAGCAAAAGAGGATTATGTGCCAAGCTTAACATAGTCACAGTTCAGTGTGCGAAGTTGAATAAAATTCTGTATTTTGAGGCTTGCTTTTACCATTAGATGATACCCATTGTTTTATCTGGCATTTAGAAATGCTTCACAGTATTGATTGTAGAGAAAGTGAAAGTCAATAGCTATAGTAAGTTTCGAGATTTCCCTCAGGATTTTGTTTCTCTATTACTCCAGTTATAATAAACTGGAGTGTGAGAGGTCCACCGTATGGCTCTTTATAGACACATGCCACAGTTCTTATTTTTTTCTTATTTTTTTGTGTTACAAAAGCATAAACTTCCCTCTGTATACTTTGGCACACATGCCACAAGCAAAACCAGTCTTGCAAATGGTGCTGTCATTTGGGGCGCCTGTGCTTATAAAGTAAAGACCTTTCCTCTTTTTGTTTACTAAGTGATACTAAATCAATAGTAATACCAATTTGAAATGGAACAAAAACATACAGTGACTGTTTGCAAGGAAAAGAAATTAGAATGCAGCTTTAAAATAATAGTGGTCAATATAGCCTTATAAAGTTGTGAGCTTCTTCCAACTTAACACGCATGTACTTGCATTTTTTCAGGAGAGGAAAAGTGGATAAGAACAAGGCTCTTGCAGCTTTTTAAGTGTATGCGACAAATTTGAGTGGACAGAAAAGATGGAGAGTGTAGAGTTGTTGCTTTCTTTTTGGCCTTTGTTCCTCTAGCCCTTTTGTGGATGTGTCTGCAGTAATGAATTTGCGTGACAGTTTTTATTTTAATTCATCTTCTAATTCCAAGTGTGTTCATCATGTTGAAAATTCCGCATAGCCTCCTTTTCTGATTGTAGACACCACAGAGAAGAATGTTGTATGTTTCTTGTCCTTCAAGGAGAGCATAGTCCTTGGCACACATTATTTACATGGAAAGACATGTGTCTTCTCAGTGCTCATGGTCCACGCCATTGAGATGTTGAGGCAGTTAGGTGGATTTAACAACAAATGACGACTTATTGTCAGTGAGTTGGAACTAACTCATAGCTGACCATCCAGCAGGTTTTCAGAGGTTGTAAATTGCATGGGAGTAGTCTGCCCATCTTTCTCCTTTGTAGCAGTGAGTGGATTTGAACCATTTGCCTTTACATTGTCAGTGTAGCTCGCTGTCCACTAGGTCTCTAGAGCTCCCTTAGGTGGATTTAGAGTCAGTGGTTATTGAAGAAGTGGGTAAGATGTGTGGTCTTCTTATCTTTTGGTTTTCTGGTTTTTAAATTTTTTAATTGTGATTTTAATGAGAGTGTACAGAAAAGTTGCATTTAATTCATTCATCGTTACACATTTTTCTCCCTACCCCACTTCAGTTCACGGAAAAAAAATTATTCATTCATTGTTGCATAGTTTCCTCTCTCCCCTTGAGTGCACTTTGTAATGCACTTTTTATTCTGGACTGTTGTCATACAAATAACGCCTAATCATATATTCCTTTTAAATAATTCATTTTTTCATCTGTTCCAATGCAGTGTTATTTATTTATCCCCTCTTTTCTTAGTTTCCTTGAAACCCTAATGTCAGTCCTGTTTTTTTTTTCTTTTAAAAAATTATTTCATTGTTATACAATTCCACCCTCCCCAGTCCACTCCACTATGCAGCTTTCATTCTGGCCTCTTGTCATGACACTAATACCTAATCATATATTTCTCCTAAACAGTTCTCTCCCTCATCTGTTTCAATGCAGTATACATTATTAATTCCCTTTTAGTTTCTCCCCATCTCCGATGTCAGTCCCGCTTTACAATGGTGACACTGCAGTATTTATCCTTTTGTGACTGAGATATTTCTAGAGTTACCGATTTTGTATAGTAGTTCATGAGTTCCTTGTTTTTCAGTGCAGCATAGTATTCCATTGTGTGACTATACCAAAGCTTTTATAGCCATTCGTTTGTTGATGGGCACTTGGGTTGTTTCCAGCTCTTTGCTTTTGTGAACAAAGCTACAGTAAACATGGGTGGCAGTTCTGGCTTCTTTAGGGTATATTCCCAGTAGTGGAATTTCTGGGTCAAATGGTATTTCTATTTCCAGCTTTTTGAGAAAGTGCCATACTGCCTTCCAGAGTGGTTGCACCATTTTTCACTCCTATCAACAGTGAATAAGGGTTCCAGTTTCTCTGCAACCTCTCTAGCATTTGTTGCTTGCTGCTCTGTTGAATTTTGCTATTCCTTTTTATTGTTGTTGTTGTTGTTATGTGCCGTCGAGTCGCCTGCAACTCATAGCGAACCTATGTACAACAGCCCTAAACTCTGCTGTCCTGTGCCAATTGCACTGTCTCTGACGCTCCCATCCCAATCAAAATCAATCCACCTCATAGAGGGCCTTCCTCTCCTGTGCTGTCCCTCCACCCTCCCAAGCATGATGTCCCTCTCCAATGACCGGTCTCTCCTCACAACATGTCCAAAGTATGTTAGACGGAGCCTCAGAATCCTTGCCTCCAAGGATCGACCCGGTTTAACCCTTTCCAGGACAAATCTGTTTGTTTTCCTAGCAGTCCATGGTATTCTCAAAACTCTTCTCCAGCACCACAGCTCAAAGGCATCAATTCTCCTTCTATCCTCCTTGGTCATTGCCCAACTCTCTGATGCATAACAGGTGATTGCGAAGACCATGGCCTGTATCAGATGCACCTTAGTCTCCAAAGAGATACCATTGCTCTTCAGCACTTTGGAGAGGTCCCTAACAGCAGACTTTCCCATGGCAATGCACCTTTTGATTTCCTGGCTGCTGGTGCCAAGACTGTTGACTATGGAGCCAAGCAAACTAAAGCTGTGTACAATCTCAATCTCTTCACCATCCATCCTGATGCTGCCAATTGGTCCAGTGGTGAGAATCTTTGTCTTCTTGACATTGAGCCTCAATCCATATTGTAGGCTGTGGTCCTTGACACTCTGCAGCAGGCGCTTCACGTCCTCTTCAGTTTCAGCAAGCAGGGTTGTGTCATCCGCATAACGCAGATTGTTGATAAATCGTCCACCAATCTTGACCCCACATTTCTCCTCATAGAGCCCAGCCTCCCGGATAATCTGTTCTGCATATAGGTTGAAAAGGTATGGAGATAGGATGTATCCCTGGCATATGCCCTTCCCAATTTTGAACCATGCAGTGTTCCCTTGCTCTGTTCTGATGACTGCCTCCTGGTCCAAGTATAAGTTTCACATTAGAATGATCAGGTGTTCTGGGATTCCCATTCTTCTCAGAGTCAGCCATAGTTTGTTATGATCTACACAGTCAAATGCCTTTGCATAGTCAATGAAACACAGATAGACATTCCTCTGGTATTCCCTGTTTTCAGCCAAGATCCATCTAACATCAGCTACAATATTATTACTATTAATAATTTTAATGAAAGTTTACAGAGACTTTGGGTTGCCATTCATTCATTGTTGCACTTTCCTCCCTGCCCACCCCTCCTCCCAGTTTGCTCTTCTCTTTGAAACGTAAAAGAAAAATTCTTTAATTGTTATACAATACTCCCCCAGTCCACTTTATTATGCAGCTCTTTTTCTGGACTCTTGTCATACCAATAATACATAATCATATATTCCTTTTAAGCAGTTCTCTCCCTCATCTGTTTCAATGCAGTGTCCATTATTTATTCTGAGTTTTCAAGAACCAACTCCTAGTTTTGTTGATGGTTTCAGTTGTTTTTTGGTTTTCTGTTTATTTCTGCATTAATTTTTATAATTCCAGGGTTTTTAAAAATTTATTTATTTTTTTAAATTTCAGAGTTTTTTAAGAGGATATCAGATTTTCTTGCTGTTCCTTTTCAGTTTGTTGGGGATATTGGATTAGAGTTAGTGGTCATTCTTTTCCTGCCTTTTGATGTGTTTGCTTATTGATATAAATTGACCTCTGATCACTACTTTGACTGTTTCCCTGAGGTTTTGGTAAGTGATGTTTTCATTGTCATTTGTTTCAAGAAACTGTTTAATTTCTTTTTTACTTTCTTTTAGTACCCACTAATGTTAAATTCTGTGTCAGAAAGTTACATCAGACTTTCTGGCTTCAGGACATCCGTTGATTTTCTGTTATTTTTGTGTGTGTGTGTGGGGGGGGTAATATCTTGTTTTGGGCTTGTGTAGGAAGTGAGGTAGCTTACCTCTTTCATGACATTGCTGTGGTAGAGTTTTTAGTGTCTGGTTCTTAATTTAATGCTCCATAAGAAGGTTGGGGAGGTACATGTGCTCATCCATGTAGGGTGAGTGTGCATGCGGATACACATAGAGTGGGCCCATGCAGGGATGCACGTAGGATGGGCATGCTGGGAGCGCTCTGCACTTGGCACATTCTGCACTCTCCGCACTCAGCACGCTCTGCACTCAGTGCGCTCTCTCTGCACTCGGCATTGCTCTTTTATTTTTAATGCTGGTTATATGTGACATGATGCCATAATTTGGATGGAATCTCACATATTTCTGTGCACCCCCCCAACATATCAAATACCTTTGAAATAGTCATTTACATGCCATTTTTGTATTAATCCATTGGAGAGTGTCTCTTATTGTTGAGACTTCCATGTTGGTACAAACAGTAAGTACACTTTACTACTTACAAGATTGGAGGTTCATGTCTGCCTAGAATCAACTTGTAAAGCAGATAAGGCAATCAACTTCTGAACAATTAGCCTTTGAAAACCCTATGGGACCGAAACTTAGAAACCCTATCCTCTAGCATAAATAGGTTTGTAACTATAGCCAGAAATGCACAACCAGGAAGACGTATTGATGAATGGGACCTTCTAAAAAATAAGTCGCGGTGTGCATCAAAAACTTTTACCAAAGTGAAAAGAAAACCAGTAGACTGGGAAAAACATTTGGCAGTGACATCTCAGATAAGACACTCTCGATGAAAATCTACAGAATATTATAGGATCATCACAAGAAAAAGACAGATATCCCAATAACAAAATGGGCAAAAGACATGGAAATACTTTTCACTTTTCACAAAGAAAGATATTCAGATGGCCAACACTGAAGAAATGCTCAAAATCACTGGCAATCAGAGAGATGCAAATTAAAACCACAATGAGATGCCATCTTACCCCAGTAGCAGTTGCAAAGTTTAGCAGGAGAGCAAGTAATAAATGTTGTAGAGGATGTGAAGAGATTGGAACTCTGAGGCCCTGCTGATGGGATTGTAAAATGGTACAGCCATTCTAGGAGGCTATTTGTTTCCACAAAAAGCTGTACATAGAAATCCCATATGACTCAGTTATTGTACTGGTAGGAATATACCCCTAGGAAATAAAAACAGACACACAAATGAAGAGAAGTTCACCTTTGTTAATAGCAGTATTCACAATCACAAGAGTATGGAAACAGCCCAAATACCCATCAATAAACTAATGGAATGAGAATTTGTGGTGCACCCAGTGGAATACTATGCAGCACTGAGGAGCAACAAAGAGTATATAGAGCCACTGTACTGAAAGGAATTGGCAGACACAGAAGAATTTCATGAACAACATATGAGCAAGAGCCTATGGTGATGAAGGAAGAAGTTCAAGCTGCTTTGAAGGAATTGGCAAAAAATAAGGCCCCAGGAATTGATGGTATACCAATTGGCATATTCCCAAAGAAGGGTGACCCAACAGAGTGTGGAAACTACAGAACAGTGTCATTGATTTCACATGCAAGCAAGATTCTACTGAAGATTATCCAAAAACGACTGGAACAGTACATCAGCAGAAAACTGCCAGAAGTCCAGGCTGTGTTTAGAAGGGGTTGTGGTACTAGCGACATTGTAGCTAATGTTAGATGGATGTTGGCTGAAAGCAGGGAGTACCAGAGGAATGTCTGTGTTTCACTTGATCATGCTAATGCGAGACCTCTTCTTGGACCAGGAGACAGTCATCAGTAAAGAGCAAGGAAACACTGCATGGTTCAAAATTGGGAAGCGTGTATGCCAGGGATATGTCCTATCTCCATACTTTTTCAACCTATATGCAGAATAGATTATCTAGGAGGCTGGGCTGTATGAGGAGAAGTGTGGCATCAGGATTGGAGGAAGATTCATCAACAATTTGTGTTATGCAGAAGACACAACCCTGCTTGCTGTAATTGAGGAGGACCTGAAGCACTTATTGCAGAAAGTCAAGGACCGCAGCCTTCAATATGGATTGAGGCTCAATATCAAGAAGACAAAGATTCTCACTACTGGGCCAATTGACAGCATCAGGATGGATGGTGAAGATTGATATTGGTAACAGCTTTGGTTTGCTTGGCTCCAGAATTAACACTGTTGGCACCAGCAGCCAGGAAATTAAAAGACATATTGCAGTGGGGAAAGTCTGCTATTAGGGTCCTCTTCCAAGTACTGAAGAGCAATGGTGTCAGTCTGGAGACTAAGGTGCGCCTGATACAGGCCATGCATGGTCTTTGCTATGCGTCAGAGAGTTGGGCAGTGACTAGAGAGGATAGAAGGAGAATTGATGCCTTTGAGCTGTGCTGTTGGAGAGGAGTATTGAATGTACCAGGGACTGCTAAGAAAATGAACAGATTCATCTTGGAGAGGGTTAAAGCAGGCTACTCCTTGGAGGCAAGGATTCTGAAGCTTCATCTGACATACTTTAGACATGTTGCAAGAAGGGACCAGTCCTTGGAGAAGGATGTCATGCTTGGGAAGGGTGGAGGGGCACCACAGGAGAGGAAGACCCTCTGTGAGGTGGATTGATTCAGTGACAGGGGTAATGGGGGTGGGTGTGTCGGAGACAATGAGATTGGCACAGGATATAGCAGACTTTAGGGCTGTTGTCCATAGGGTCACTATGAGTCGCATCTGACTCGACGGCATGTAAGAACAACAAACAACTGTATAACATGAGAGAGTTTAGAGAACATCATGCTAAGTGAACTAACTCAGTCTTCAGTCGCCTAAGGACATCTAATGTATAATATTAGTGTAAAAGTAGAAGGATAACTAGTAAGATGTATATTTAAAGTGGGGAAGGGGAAAAGAGGGAGGGTCAGAAAAAGAGGAAGAGTGGAAGTCACTGAAGAGCGGAGTTTAGTGAGCTGATTGAGGGGAAGGTGAGGGATAGCGGAGTTTAGTGAGCAGACTGAGGGGAGGGTGAGGGATGGGAAAGATTCAGTGGGTACTTGGAAAGATCGTATAACAATAGGCGTAATTCAATGATAATTATATGGGATGCAGTGTCTATGAATGTGTGATACACAGTGTAATTGAGGGATTGTGTGGAAGACATTATACGTGAATGAAACACAGTGTAAATGAAGTATTGTATGAAAACCAATTAAAAAATTTCCTCCTTATGGACAACAGTTCTATGCTGAAGTGGAAGGGGTTGCCAGGAGTCCAAATCCACTCCACAACACCTTTTGATTTTGTTTTGTTTCTTCTTGTTGTTAACTGAGGCTTTAATCTTGAGCCGAATAGGTTCTGGTTGAAAGCCTGATTGGTCATACAGCAGCAAGGCAGGTGAAGAAGTAATAGATCTGGTTACTCTGTTAGCCTTCGTGGCTGAGCAAGAAGCCTCATAAATTGCACTGGAGTTTGTTTAGTATGCCTTTGTCATATGTTTGTTTGTGGTTGATTGGAAAATATATGCTGAGGGTTTGCATTTCGCCCAACACATAGTTCCTAGGTGTGACTTAAATGTGCTCCCTGTTTTCATTGGTCCAGCTCCCCAACGTGCTATGGGTCCCTCAACCATTTACCCTCAAGTCAAAGACACTGAAGGTCAGCTTTCACGAACTTGGTGTCTCAGCGCATTTACTGAGCTGGTGCAAAGGCAAAGAGAGCTTATCATGGAGGGCAAGTGGAGACATTTTCCCCCTAGATCTTAGCCAGTTAATTATTGCGGCTACTCTGAAAGGAGGTTGTGGAAGAACCTCACTAGTGATGCTTTGCTTTCGCTGTTGAGTTCACCTGCTGATTGTTGGGACCATTTCAGGGAGCAGACATACACAGAGGCTGCTTTGGAGGTAGCCAGATGCCCAAAGCCGGTTGAGTTTGCCTTCTTGGTGCTTTGGACTCATGATGGGCCACGGCACTTGTGAAACTATTAGATCTATTGTCAAGCTTTAAGGGCAGGCTTTTAAATATGAGCTGCTTCTGATTTAAAAAAAATCCCTTTCTCTGCTAAAAATAGTTTTCTGGGAAAAAGTTTTTGAATTGTTTATTAAAGGGAGATTCAGAATTCAGCTGAGCATGTTTCCTTATAAATAAAGAAAAAAACTATCACCTCCCAGGTCCTTTCTGAAAGCAGCTGTGGCTTCTTGGGAAAGAAACAAGATTTCTGAGATGTTAATTCTGATGTTAGAATGTGAAAGAAAATTAAGAATTTTCCCTTAGGGCTCACTCTTTTTAGCTCCTCTAAATCCTACTCATATCTTACATCATGCTGGTATGTTACTTCTTTTAGGGGAGGTATTCGTTATTTCTTCCAGACAAAATACATGGCTCCAATGGATGTCTCCCCTGTACCCCTTTACATACTCTTCTTTGTTCTGTAGCCCTTCATATTATGTATTGTTGTTGTTGTTGTTTTGTGTCATGGAGTTGGAACCGATCCTTAGCTGATCCTCCAGTGGATTCAGAGGCAGTTAATCATTTGCACGGGAGAAGATTGCCCATCCTTCTCCTACAGAGAAGTTGGTGAATGCCATAGGGATTGCAGTGCAGCTTCTTGCCACTGGGCCACCAGAGGTCCCTCATATTATGCTAATAGTAATAGGTAACTATGCGTAAAGATGATAGAAGAATAGTTGATGCTTTTGAACTGTGATGTTGGAGAAGTGTCTTTATTATCCCATGAACTGCCAGAACAGATAGAGAAAAGCACAGCCAGAGTGCTCTTTGGAGGCAAGGATGGCCCATCTTTGTCTCGCATATGATGGGCATGTTGTTGTTGTTGCTAGGTGCTTTGGGTCAAGTATGATTCATAGTGTGTAACAGAACTGAATCCTGTCCTATACTACACCACCCTCCTCACCTCTGACACCTTTGAGCTCGTCAGTGCAGTCACAGTCCATCTCCCTGAGGGTCTTTCTCTCTTTGGCTTACCTTCCAACTTCCCAAGCATGATGTCCCTTTCCAGGGATATCCCTGTCCTAGAAAGATGCCCAAAATATGAGATGAAGCCTCACCATCTTTAATTCCAAGAAATACTCTGGCTTCACTTTTTCGAAGACATATCTGTTTGATCTTTTGGCATGTTCAGTACTTTTCTTCAACACCACAGTTTAAAGGCTCTCAGTTCTGTCCAACTTTCAGATGTATAACAAGTAATTGACAATAACATGGCCTGAATAAGGTGCACTTTAGTCTTCAAACTTGCATCATTGTTTTTCAGTAATTTGGAGAAGTCCCTGACAGTGGACTTGCCCAGTGTCATCTCCTGACTGCTGATACCAACAAAGAAGAAATGGTTGACAGTTTTTCTCCATATATCATGATGTGGTTGCCTATCGGTCCAGTGGTGAGGACTTTTGTCTCCTTGATGTTGAGATGTAATCCATATTGAAGGCTGTAGTCTCTGATCCTCTGCAGTATGTGTTTCAGGTCCTCCTCACTTTCATCAAACAAGGTTGTGTCATCTGCATAGCACAGGTTGTTGATGAGTCTTCCTCTGATCTTGATCCCACATTCTTCACCATAGAGCGTAGTTTCTTGAATGATTTGCTCGGCATACAGGTTGAATAGATATGGTGAAAGGCTACAACCTTTTTGTAAAATTTTGCAAGTTGTTAGGAGATGCTATTCCTTTGAAAAGGGACATCCTGCTTGGAAAGGTCAGCAAATGAGAGGAAGATGCTCAAGCAGATGGACTGACACAGTGACTGCAGCAGTGGGTTCAGATGTGTCAGAGATGGTGAGGAGCAGGTAGGACAGGATAGATTTCAGGTGTGTTGTTCATAGTGTTGCTAATTTCGGTGGTTCTGATGGATTAAAGTTTCCACTCTGAACTTGGGACTATTTAAGCAGTTGAGTCTGTGTGACTGTGAAGAAGAGTAACAGATAAGATATTCAAAATTCGTTGTTAAAGGGAAGGAAGCAAGATCCAGAACATCTGTGCTAATAACAGGTGAGGAAACACCCCCCCCACACACACACACACACAGCTCCATCCCATTAATGGTTTCTCAGGTTGATTGTTTGAAGGAGCGAGTATCTCCTTGGCATTATTGCTAGCCTTTAAGCCTATCTAGTGTTTGGCTGAAGGTTGAGTGGCAGGACTGACGTCAGGTCCGTACTTGAAGGGTAGCTAAGGGCCAGATTCTCAGAGGTTCTACCAGTCATTCAGGTCAGTATGATTCACTATTTTTATGATTCTGAGTTTTGTCGCACATTTTCCTTACCACTCTGCCCAGGCGCTAGTCCTTTGTCTTGGGGTGGTAGATGTTGAGGTTTGTATGGTAATTAGTCCTTTGGCCTAATTGCTTCAATACAGCTTGGCTTTTCTTCCCTCTTCCTTGATTCAGACCAGGAGACGCTTAAAGTTGCACTCTAGATGACTGATTGCAAGCCTTTAAGAACCTTATTGCTACTCAACAAAGTAGGATGTAGAACATTGTCTTTGTGGACCATTTTCCTGAAACTATGACCATGAGGCCCTCGGCCTAACACTTTATTCTCTGGGTATTTGGTTGTGGTTACGACACTTCATGACTCTACCCTCTGTTGCTCTGCTGTATACTTGAAGATACTTACAGTGTGTACACATAGGCCTGTAGAAATATCTTCTGCCGGATCCATGTATAGTCATGGGTGTAGTCCCTTTCACCTGCCCCTGTCTGTTCATCTTGCCTTTGTGCCTGTTTATCTACTTAATGTTTGTTACTACTGGTAATGCAGGATTGTGCGTATCATAATGCTTACTTTTGCTGTCTGTATCTCTTGTGCATCTTACTGTGGCTTCCTTCTTGAAGTGGTATTTTACTGACCACCTCTTTATTGTATACAGTCTTACCCGTCACTCACCTAAGTGTGTGTCTATGATTCCCCCTCCCCCCCTCCCCGCTTTTCCTCTTCATCCCTTGCCATCTCGGTTACCATCAAAGGCTGTCCTCCCTGTATGCAAACCTTTCCTTAGCTTTTTATAATAATGGGCAGTCAACTATTCAATATCAAAAGGGTAACATTTGTCAAGGTGCCAAGTTCAAAAGGCAAGAAAGAATAGGCTAGAAGGATGAATGGAAATGAGAATCCCAGTGAGGTAGCAGGAACAGTACTATTAGCAGTATGGAAATTAGAATTTAATGTCGTGAAGGAAAATGAGTGATTGAATAAAAAACCAAACTGCTTTGTGAACTTTGTCTCAAATCACAAATAGAAGTTTTTTGAAAGTTCCTAAGGGATAGGGAGGTATTAAAATAATTTGTTCTGGGCTAAATATCCAGCAGCACTGTGGAAGAAAGGCCTGGCTATCTGCTTCTGTAAAGATTATAGCCAAGAGAATGCTATGGAGCTCACTTGTGCTTTGTAACACATGACGTTACCGTGAGTCCAAATTGACTTGAGGGTGGTGGATTTGAATTTTTTTTCTTTTCAGTTTTCACGGAGAAAGAATGGACTTTCAGTGACAAACGTACACACATGTACCTTTTGCTGCATATTTATTTTTACAATTTTAATTTTTGGAATGAGTAGACAGGCTTTAAAATTGGTAATTTTTACTGTGCACACACATATACATACATGGATATGTATTTGTCCTATATTATGTCTATACAAGTCATATGGTGGTGAGATATATAGAAATTACTGGATAATACAGTTGCCTGGGCTGAAACTGGTGCTTTCCAAAGTGTGCTGCTCCTTTACTGGCATGAGAAAGGGCAGAATGGGCCCTGAGTTACAAGGCTCTAGTGCCGGTCATGGCTGCAGGTGCGTATCTTCATCGCTCAGAGCTCTCCCCACTTCATTTTGATCATTTCTCCCAGCCTCATGGGTTCTGTGTCTAGGTATGCTTGTGTATCTTTGTGTCTGTGAGAGCGTTACAGTTACACTCCTAGCTCCTGGTGATAATGAAAATGCTCTGCCTGTCTTTCATAGAAGCTCAGTATGACTATTTTTATCACTACAGTATTTAGTTTCAAGCACTATAAAAATCCCCCCATTTCTTTTGTGATGTGAAATGCCTCATTACGTATGAGTTTGGTGCTGATTATACAGTTGAGCATTTGATCTTTTTGTTAGCCACAGTCAGGTGACCACACATAGGGTAATTAGATTAACCTGCCCCGCCCCTTCTCTCCTGAAACAGTATCAAGTCTGGTGTGTTCTGTTGGCACACGCTTTCCTGAGATTAATGATCTCGGAGTTGTGGCTTGGAAATTTGCATAGCTCCGAACACCTCTGAGAAATGAAAATGCCCAGCTGTCTAAGGGCTTTAATCAGAAAATGAGCATGAAATGGCATTGTTTTGTCATAGGTTTGGAATAATTTATTTTTTATGATTGAGTTATCCAGAATGGAAATGTATGTAAACATTCTTTCAACAAGCCAGTAAACAGGTGCTCTCTTTTTTTTTAACACTGAAACCCCCAAACTAGGCTTTCTTTTACCTGCGAACAGACTTGAGATCATTGGTCCTTAGCATGGTCATTTCAGATAGTTTATTCTCAAAACAACTATGACACAGCAACAGTAACAAAGTCTGACAGGGCAGCAAACAGCAAATGTTGGTGGGGTTGTGTAGAGATTGGAATTCATATTCACTGCTGGTGGGAATGTAAAATGGTGCAACCAGTAGGGAAAGGATCTGGCGCTTTCTTATAAAGTTGGAAATAGAAATACCATTTGACCCAGCAATTCCACTACTGGGAATATACCCTAAAGAAAACAGAACTGCCACCCAGACAGAGGTATGCACATGTTTATTGACGTGTTATTTACAGTAGCAAAGAGATAGAAGTAACCCAGGTTCCCATCAACAAATGAATGGATAGAGAAACTGTGCTGTTTTAACACAATGGAATACTATGCAGCACTGAAAAACCATGAACTCATAAAACATTACACAGCATGGGTGACCCTAGAGGACATTGTGCTGAGTGAAATATCTCAGTGACAAAAGGACAAATACTGAATAACAGCACTGTTATAAAACAAGACTGACATAAGAGTTGGGGGAAAACTAAGAAGGGATAAATCATGAACACTCCATTGGAACAGAAGAAGGAAAGAACTGTTTAAAAGGAATGTATGATTAGGCATTATCTATATAAATCCCGATAAAGGGGTGCATAGCATAGTGGATTAGGGGAGGGGAGATAGGAGAAAATGATGCAACAATGAATGAATTTTTGTTTTTAAAAAATGAACTGGGGAGGTAGGGAGGAAAATGTGCAACAATGAATGAATGAAAAATCCAACTGGAATTTGACATGAGATAAGACCTTGAGGGGAGACAACCAAAATCAGCATGACTAAGCATTTGGACAATAGTTGGACAATTGAAGGGGAAGCCAACATTGACAAGACTGAGAACTTGGGAACATTGCCACAAAGGTCAAGAGTAAGGTTCCTGCATACACATTTTAGGAGTTCCCTTGACTGTATTCTGTCATTAATCTGGATTATAATCTTTTGATTTCCTAAAGTGGTCTGTGAGCTATCACATGGGATTTTGGACCTAGCAAAGCAGTAAGATTGGTGTTGCAATGAGTAGAAAGAGGCATGGAAGCATGAGGGACATTTCAGACCTCATACAGATTGGTTTTGTGTTATTGATGCTGTTGATAGGAACAGTTCCCCTTTGTGAAACTCATAAAAGTCAGATATGGTCGTCCTCATATGGCCCATGCTGTTTTTGTAGGTGACCTAATGAGTTAGGAGTTGCACTGCCTGCAAAGATACATGGTTCAAATCCACCTGCTCTTCCATGGGAGAAAGATAGGAAATCTCCTCCTGTGTGATACACTGTCTCTGAAAACCCACTGGAGGATCAGCTATAAGTCGATTCCAACTCGATTTGTCTGTTCAACAACAGCAGCAACAAAAATATTATCTGGGACAGACTCGATGGTAATGTCATTGTTACTGCTAGATGCTATCAAGGTGTCTTCAAGTCTGCTCTGACTCAAAAACTTACATTCAACAGAACAAAGCTCTACCCAATCTTGCACTATCTTCATAAGTTCTGCTGTGGTGAATGAACATTTAATCATTGTGTAAAAAAAAAAACACCACCACAAAACCCCATAGAGAATGGATAGATAATGAACACTGCATTAGAACAGATGATTGGAAGAACTGTCTAAAAGAAATATATGATTGATTATGCATTATATGTATGACAAGAGGTCTGGAACAAGGGATACATTGTGGGATGAGCTGGGGGAGGGGAAGGGGGGAGAGAGAGAAAAGGTGTGACAATTAATTAAAAAAGCCCAAAACCTCTTTAGAATATTAAGCCAAATAGATTTTCATTAAACTCCCCCTCTAGAAAAAAAATGTGAATAGTTAACACTAGTACATGCTCTCAGTTAAAAGAGACAAAATGCTGCTACTTCTCGGTCCTTCAACCACTTGAGTCTCTTCCCTGGAGGCAGCCTCAGTTACTACTTTGCTGTGTGCAACTTCTACACTAAAATATAGTGTTCACCCACACCCACACTGACGTAGGCTATGTTATAATGCTTTTGTACTCAGCAGTGTATCTTGGCAATTGGCCATATTGGTACTTACAGGCTGGCCTTATTCTTGAAGTGAGTATATGATATAGATTTACCATAATTCAAGGAGCCAGTTCTCCACTGAAACACAGCTAAGTTCCTCCAGTCTTGCTAGTTTAAGAAATGCCATAATGATTAATCTTGCACATATGCCGTTCTGTATGTGTGCAAGTGTATTTGTAGCTTAAATTCCTAGAAGTGGAAATACCAATGCAAAAGAGACATAGGCATTTAAATTTTTGATAGATAATTGCCAAACTGCTTCCCACA
The DNA here is from genome assembly GCF_000299155.1 of Elephantulus edwardii. NCBI lineage: Eukaryota > Metazoa > Chordata > Mammalia > Macroscelidea > Macroscelididae > Elephantulus > Elephantulus edwardii. The sequence continues at coordinate 7,356,119 of NW_006399881.1, forward strand.
GTGCTTGTACCAATTTATGTATCAATCTGTACTATAATAAAGCATGAGTCTCTTTCATGCCAAAATTCTACTATCAGCTTTTTTTTCATTGTTGCCAAGCTGACATTTCAAAGAGAGAGAGAGAGAGAGAGAGAGAGAGATAGCTCATTGTAATTTTTTTTAAGTGAGATCTCATTGTAATTAGCTGATGGCTTAGTGGTAAGGACTTGCACTGCCAACCAAAAGGCATATGGCTAGAATTTCCTCCTGTGTGATTTACTGCCTCAGAAAACCGGCTGGAGCCATGTTGGTTCCCAGTGGATAGTACAGAACAGCACTGGAAAAAATGCGTTGTTCTCTTTATAGATATTAGCCTTCTCGGGAGTTACAAGGAAGCCAGCCTGCTAAGCAGGCGGGATGGCTGCCGTCTCCTTGGTGGCAGTCAGGCAAGGGAAGTTTCTGGAGTCTTTTGCATTGTGTGTTACTGTCCTTTCTGGCCTTCAAAGGCAGGTGGGCGGCCCTGATCCCTAGAGTAAGGGTAATTAAGGGTGGGATCGAGCCTGCAGAGCCTGCTCCAGGCCCTAGCTTCAAATCCCATCAGGCCTTCAGGCCTGTGTCTCTCAGGCCTGCCTTTAATTGTTTTTGGGGAAACATTCTGGTCCTGTAACCCTGGTCTGTCCACTTGCAATACAGAGGTAACTCTTGGTTGCTGTGAAGACGAATACTGTTACCCATGGTGGACAATGTTTGGTGAAGCTCCCCGATTAAAACAAGCTTGGAAGCAGGAGTGGCATCCACTTCCACAATAGCTTGCCTCTGGAAACCCTATAAACCTGGAGAAAGGATGAAAGTTATACAGGAAGTGTCCATGACTTTGTTCATCGGGTCGCTGTGAGGCGCCTGCGACTCAACAGCGTTTAACAACAACAACAACAACAATGGAGTTATAGATTTGCTTTGCCCCATGCTCCTCATGCTGATTTCTTTCAACGAATTCCAGCCACATTCCAGGCTGTATATTCCTTGCTGTAAAACAGAAACAGAATTTGAAGGGAGCCCAGATTCTAATGAGAAATCATGGATAAAAATTGCTCCAAATCAGTCGATCAGCACTACTGGGTTTATTTGTTTTTGTTTGTTTGTTTGTTTTAATACTCCTGTTTTAAGTATGTGGTAAAGAACTAGGATGCATAGGTATTCCTGTTATATTATATTGGGTTGCTTTGGTGTTTTTTATGACTCTCATTGTAATTTAAATTCTTCTTTAAAGTGTGTTCAAGTACCTGGTTCAAATCCTCCTGAAGAAAGAGGGGCAATCTCCTCCTGTACCAGTTAGATCTAATTTGATGGTACATGTACAGAAAATAATAAAATAAATTTTTTAAAAAGTGTGTTCAAGTACCTTAGTAGCCTTATATTGGGTTGCTTTGGTGGTTTTTTTTTTTATGACTCTCATTGTAATTTAAAATCCTCTTAAAAGTGTGTTCAAGTACCTTCTCCTATGTGTGAGTCATTTACATTTCTTCCTAGATTCTCTTTTGCTTGTTTCTTCTTGTTGTTGCCATTGGGTTATTGATCTCTTAGTCAATACTTTGTGGAAGGTACACTCTCTATGTAATAAGCAGTGCTTCCTCAGTTGACCTTTCGAAAGTTTTTTTATGAGCTCTGGTGGCCTCGTGGTAAGAAGCTGCACTACAATCCCACAGGCATACAGTTCAAATCCATCAGCAGCTCCACGGGAGAAGGATGGGCACTCTCCTCCTGTGACATTAGCTGCCTCTGAAAACCCACTGAAGGGTCAGCTATGGGTTGGTTCAGACTCAACGACACACAATAAAAACAGTAACATACTTATCAAATCAAAATCAGTGTCAAGTTCGTTCCAACTCATAATGACCCTCCATTGGATTTCTGTGACTGTAACTCTTTGCAGGAGGAAACTGCTCCTCTTTCTCCCACAGAGCTGCTAGAAGGTCTGAACTACCAACCTTTCAGTTAACAGCCTGATATATTCTGCACTAAGCTATGAGGGCTCCTACACACTAAGCCACCAAGTTCAAGCTGAAGCTGAGGAAAATTAAACCGAATCCACAGGAGCCAAAATATGACTTGAGTTCATCCCACTTGAATTTCAGAATCACCACAGTAACAGGTTTGAGGCCTTGAACACTAATGAGCGAAGACCAGATGAGTTGTGGGAGGATGTCAAATGTATCATCCAGGAAGTGTGCAGACGGTCATTACAAAGACAGAAGAGGAAGAAAAGACTAAAATGGATGTCAGAAGAAACTGAAGATTGCACTGGAACGTAGATAAGCCAAAGCACAAGGAAGACTCCAAGACACTAAAGAGCTGAACAGAAGATTCCAAAAGGCAGCACAGAATGACAAAGCAAAATATTACAATGAAATGTGCAAGGAGCTAGACTCAGAAAATCAAAAGGGCCGAACTCGTTCAGCATTTCTAAAGCTGAAGGAACTGAAGAACAAATTCAAACCTCGAGTTGCTATAATCAAGGATACTTTAGGCAGAATATTAAATGATCCAGGAAGTATTAAAAGAAGATGGAAGGAATATACTGAGTCATTGTATCAAAAGGAATTGGCAGATAGAGAAGGATTTAATGAAATAACATTTGAGCAAGAGCCTATGGTGATGAAGGAAGAAGTTCAAGCTGCTTTGAAGGAAATAGCAAAAAATAAGGCCCCCAGGAATAGATGGCATACCAACTGACGTATTTCAGCTAACAGATGCTGTCCTGGACGTGCTCACCAAGTTGTGCCAAGAAATCTGGAGAACAACCACTTGGCCAACTAGAAGAGATCTATATTTGTTCCCATTCCAAAGAAAGGTGAACCACCTGAGTGTGGAAACTACACAACAGTGTCATTGATTTCACATGCAAGCAAGATTCTCCTGAAGAGTATCCAAAAACCACTGGAACAGCATATCAGCAGAGAACTGCCAGAAGTCCAGGCTGGGTTTAGAAGGGGTCGTGGTACTAGGGATATTGTAGCTGATGTTAGATGGATCTTAGCTGAAAGCAGGGAATACCAGAGGAATGTCTATCTGTGTTTCATTGATTATGCAAAGACGTTTGACTGCGTGGATCATAACAAACTGTGGCTGACTCTGAGAGGAACGGGAATCCCAGAACATTTAATCGTGCTAATGCGAAACCTATACTTGGACCAAGAGGCTGCAGTCAGAACAGAACAGGGTAACACTGCATGGTTCAAAATTGGGAAGGGTGTACGCCAGGGATGTGTTCTATTTCCATATGTTTTCAACCTGTATGCAGAGCAGATTATCCGAGAGGCTGGGCTCTATGAGAAGTATGGCATCAGGATTGGTGAAAGATCTATTAACCATCTGTGTTATGCAGATGACACAGCCCTGCTTGCCGAAAACTGAGGAGGACCTCATGCACTTACTGCAGAGGGTCAAGGACTCCAGCCTTCAGTATGGACTGAGGCTCAATGTCAAGAAGACAAAGATTCTCACCACTGGACCAATTGGCAGCACAAGGATGGATGGCGAAGAGATTGAGATTGTTCACAGCTTCAGTTTGCTTGGCTCCACGGTCAACACTCTTGGTACCAGCAGCCAGGAACTAAAAAGCGTATTGCGATGGGAAAGTCTGCTGTTAGGGACCTCTGTAAAGTACTCAAGCGCAACGGTGTGTCTCTGGAGACTAAGGTACGTCTGAGGGACATCATGCTTGGGAGGGTGGAGGGACAGCGCAGGAGGGGAAGACCCTCTATGAGGTGGATTGATTCAGTGACTGGGGTAATCAGGATGGGTGTGTCAGAGGCAGTGTGATTGGCACAGGATAGAGCAGGGTTTAGGGCTGTTGTACATAGGTTCGCTATGAGTTGCAAGCGACTCGACGGCACATAACAACAACAACAACAACAACATAATTCTTCAGCCCATCTGTAGCTTTTGGGTTCTGTGTGAGTGTGAAACAGCCCTTCCTAAGTTGAGACTGCTAAGAGAACAAACAGGTCTGTCCTGGAGAAGGTGAAACCAGGTTGCTTCTTGGAAACAAGTATTATGAAGCTCAAATCTGATTGCTCCTTGGAGGCAAGGAGTTTGAGGCTCCATCTCACATCTTTTGGGCATGTTTCCTGGAGGGGCCTGTCCTTGGAGAGGGACTTCATGCTTAGAAGGGTGGAGGGACAGCGCAGGAAAGACCCTGGATGAAATACATTGACATAATAACTGAAGTAATGAGGATAGATATGTCAGAGACAATGAAATTGGCTCAAGATAGAGCAAGGTTTAGAGCTGCTGCTGTACATAGGGTACATATGAGTTGCAAGTGACTCATGACAATAACAACAATACGCTGAGATGGTATAAGCATTCTACCATGGTTTTTTTCTTAATTCTTTTAAAGCTTTATTCTTAAAATGAGTCATTTTGAATGTCTAGTATTTTCAGTCTAATAAAGAAATGAGCATTTTTAGCTTCAAAAAGAGGTGAGATATCACACACATTTTACTATCATCTTCATTTTATTTTCAATCTTCATTTTTATACTGTAACTCATAAGCGCCTGAGCTTTGATGTATGAGGCAAAAAGTGGATTGTGCTTTGTGAACCCCAGTTGTATTGCTGCAGGCATGAAACAGATGTCTGTGTTTGCTCAGCTTGGGGCTGAACTCGAAATACTCACCCTCAGCTGTATATCGCCCTCTCACCCATTACACTCTACTAAATTGGCTATTCATTTTACAGATATTTATTACGTGCCCACTAAAGCATGCCAAAACAGATGGATTGTATCGACACACTTTTGATCAAATGGTAACAATCTAAATGGTTAGTGAGCCATAAGCAGTCAAAAGGCAGGGACTGCTGTGTCCATAACTGTGTCATCCATCAAGATGTTGCATTCTCTCCTTGGACGCACAGGTAGCAGTTCTCATCTGTGTCTAGGATCTTTCTTGGTTGCATTCTTCCATCATTTGTTTCCATCCGCACGTTGAGAGCTCCTCACCTGGGCTTGTGAGATCAGTCAGTCTCAGAAGATAATATTGCAAATGTGTATTTTAAAGTTTATGCAGAAGTGTGACAATAGGTGTCTTATTACAAAACTTTCCCCATTAGTTTTGAGCTGAAATTGTCTCAGGTGTGTATGTGAGTGTATGTGCTACTTTGAAAAGTGGCACTATATTTTGTAAATATAAGGAAGCAAGACATCAGTAGGCTTTTACAATATGGTGTTTAGGGGAACTCAGAAGGTATTTTAAGCATATAGAAGAAGATTAAAAGACCAAATAACATCCCCATGACCACTGCTTTACCAAGTCTTTATTTTGTGTGTGTGTGTGTGTGTGTGTGTGTGTGGTGGTGGTGGTGGTGGTGGTCGTGGTGCTGCTCCCACTTTAAGTCAAGTTTGGAAGCAGGAGTGGCATCCACTTCCTAAACAACAAGCCTCTGGAAACTATGAACTTGGAGAAACAACAGTATTTATAGAACGGCTTCAGATCTTTTGTTCATAGTGTCTTTTGTTCATTTTCTCAACTCACAGCAATCAACAACAAATATATACGTGTGTGTGTGTGTGTGTGTGTATCTTGCCAACTTGATGACACACAAGATTAAGCACTCATTTATTAGTGAAAAGGTTGGTGGTTTGAACCTACCTGGAAGCACTTCAGAAAACTGGCTTGGCAGTCTTCTCTTGAAAGGTGGTATCCTTGAAAATTTGTTGTTGTTGTTGTTGTTGTTGTGTTGTTATTGTTATGGGCTGTTGAGTCGCTTGTGACCCCGTGTGTAATAGCTTTGAACCCTGCCATATCCAGAGTCAGTAATCACTGACTCCGACACACCTACCCCCCATTGCCTCAGTTACTGTGTCAATCCATCTCATCGGGGGTCTTCCTCTCCTGCAAGGTCCCTCCACTCTTCCAAGTATGATGTCCTTCTCCAAGGACTGGTTCTTCCTTGTAACATGTCCAGAGTATGTCATATGGAGCTTCAAAATCCTAGCCTCCAAGGAGTAGTGTGGTTTCAGCCTCTCAAGGACAGGCCCATTTGTTTTCTTGGTGATCCATGATATGTTCAATACTCCAGCACAATTTAAAGACATCTATTCTTCTTCTGTCATCCTTAGCCCTTGCCCAGCTCTCTGATGTGTGTATACTTGCAACTAATTGGGAAGGCCGTGGCTTGGATTTGGTGCACCTTAGTCTCTACACTGACATCATTGCTCTTCTGGACTCTAGAGAGGTCTCTGACAGCAGACTTCCTTAAGGCAGTTCATCTTTTGATTTCCTTACTGCTGGTGCCAAGAGTGTTGATTTTAGAACCAAGCAACATGAAATTAACAGTCTCAATCCTGTAGATGAGCTGTGTTCTGCACCCATAGGGTCACCATTAATTGCAGTAGACTGGATGGCAAACATAACAACAGGTATTTTGTTTTTACAACATGTATTTTGTAAAGAAACAGTATGTTACAGATACAGCTGAAGTGCCCTTGCACTCTGCTGTTGCTTTCACTATATTTTCTTGTCTTTTCAGATGTTCTGAGCCTGGCTCAGCTTTTGTGAAAGGACCAAATGCTTGAAGCACAGTCTCTTTGTGCAGAGAACACAGTCACCAGGGCGCTCGCCTCACAAACTTGCCTTTGTGTAGGTGGTGGGGAGCAGAGATTGATCATGCACGTGGGGAACAGCCTATTTCTGGAATTCTGTATCTATTCAAAGCTCTCTCAATCCAGTAGATTGGGGGTAAGGGTTTGCTTTCGGCACTTTACTTTTATCTTTTACCAGTGGTAATTTTACAAAATGGTTTTCATGAACAAGTGTTCAGGTTGGGATGGGGACACAGCTGCCCCTCAGAGCCTTGTTTGTTCGTGAAAGAGGTCTGTCTTCTGGAAGTACCTAGATCCAGATTTTTGGGTGGCTGACAGATGATGTCCCTTTCCCTGCCGTGCGTCTCTCCTGCTCACTCAGCTCTTCTAAGGGAGAGGGCGGCTTTCGGACCAGCATTCTGAGCAGGTCAGGGTGATACTGTGCTCCCTCTGGTGCCAGTGACACCAGACTCTGTGTGTCTGCAGTGCTGATGCAGAAGAGAAGGAAATTCTGCAGATATGAGGACAGCAGCTGAGGTGGAGAGGAAGGGTGCTGTCGGGCTCCCTGACCCATCCTCTTGGGTGTGTACATCAGATGAGATAACCTCTCTTGTACTCATTTGATGGGAGTCCACCTGGTGCAGTCTGGCGATTTGGGCCCTTACTGTTGATTCCAGCAAACATGAACATGCACACTAGATTACCTAGGCACTAGATTTTTCACCTTTGAGAACAAAAGTCAAAGTCATTGCCTTCAAGCTGGAATACACTCATAGCTGACCCTCCAGAGGGTTTCTGAAGTGGTAAATGGCATGAGAGGAGATTGCCTGTCTTTTGCACTCTCAGCTCCTGGTGGATTTGAACCGTCAGAGAACCTTTGGTTTAGCAGTGCAACACTCCTTACCCTGATTATGCCACTAGAACAGTAGCTTATTTAGGGTGACAAGATTCTGTCATCTCTTCCAGTGTAAAAGTTTCTCTCTCTCTTTACACACACACACACACACACACACACAGTGACAAAAAAATACACAGATCTTAGAAGTATTTGCAAAAATAACTGCTGTTCTCATTGTTATCACTATTGATTAATTTTGCCTGTTGTTGAACTTCATGTAAATGGAGTCTCACACCATGCACACTCATGCCTGGCTTCTTTTACTTACTATTAGGACTTCAAAATTCATTTGGGTGCTCTGTGTAATTTTCTTAATAGAATTTGATGTTAACAATGGCAATAAGTAATATATTAAATTTATTCACTACTCTCCAATTCATTATTTGATGGTGCCAGAGTAGTTAGTGGTAGATGATTTTTACAGGTGAGCAGTTTAGAAGCCCTGGGTAGCTTGTCCCCAGATCACACCTAGTTAATGTTGATATCAGGACTGGTTCTGGTTTTTATCATTTTCTCCATTTACTATGAAACCTGCATCTTAACCTGGGTCATGGTTATTAGTAGGAGGCATAGCAAATGACCAGAGAGTGGACTCCTTAAACCAGACTTTGTTAATGTTTTAATCTAGTATTTTGGCTGGAGATCAGCCAGTTAATGTAAAGAAATGAAAATTCAATCAAGTGAGTGTCCCCAGTACTTCTGCATAGTATATAGTGGGGGGAGGAAGAAGGGCGAGAAGGAGGTAGCAGACTGGCTCAGCAGCCTGCCACATGCAGCCAGCTTAGCTTATCAGAAAGCACACCACTCCAGTTGAGTTCTCAGTTGCATACAAATGATGCACTTGCCTAGTGAGGCTGTTGCTGTGTGCAGTCTGCGGATGGGTCCTGGGACATTTTGCTGGGAGGACTCTGTTGGGCTTTGCCTTTTCTCTGAATGTGAATGAACCATCTCAGGCTTGGTTCAGTGTGATGCTGTAGGAAAATGGGAATGATGTGCGGTGATTGTCGCTTCCTTCTCTCACGTAGTCTTTGTAACAGAGCTCACTTGGAGTTGCAGTACGGATGCCTTATCGCTTGCCGCAGTTTCCCAGTACTTGCTGAGGTTTCCATAGTTATGGTATCAGGTTTGAGATAAAGAGTAAGCTGTGTATTCTCAAACCTCCTAGGGAGACTTGCCAATATCCTGTTCTATCCTGCACTGTGTATAAGCAGGGAAAATAATTGTGGATTTATATATGTACGAGTATGTAACTCTTTACATCTCCGTGGTCCACAGTTCTGAGCCAGCGCATGGCTTCTGTCACTGAGACAGTCCAATAGGGCTTATGTTCTTACTAAGTGCTTAAAACTGTGGCCTTCACTCAGTCCCTCATTGCCATAAAGTTAGAACCAACTCATAGCTGATGATTGGGTTTCTGAGGCTGTGAATTGCACAAGAGGAGATTGCTCATCTTTCTCCTGAAAGCTATGGGCCTAGAGAGCTCTGGTGGCTTAGTGGTCATCAGTTGGTTCGATTCCACGATCTGCTCCTTGGGAGAAAGACGGGTAGTCTCTTTCTGTGCAATTTAAAGCCTCTGAAAACCTGCTGAAGGGTCACCCCTGAGTCAGTTCCCGATTGATTGCCCATAACAACAGCAACAAGTGGTCAGAAAGCTGTGATTGAGGGTTGGAGTTTGGAATGCCCAGCGCCAGGAAATGCAGAGTCCTGCTGACCTGGCTCAGAACCTTGGAGAGCTCCAGGTACAAGCATGCTGACAGCTGTACACTGCCAGGGAGGAGGTGCTTCGGGGCTCTGGCAGCTGCAGGAGGCCAAGTTCACTGTGATGTGTAGGAAAGAGAGGCTCCCTTGGCTTTTGAAATGTGAATGATAAGGGACTTAAAGGATTTGGGTCTCAGTACTTGAGTTTTTAGGAATTAACCCCACAACTACCACCACGAAGCCATTTTGGCTCATAACAACACTGTAAGACAGAGCAGAATTGCCCCGTTGGGTTTCCAAGGCTGATACTCTTTCCAGCAGGTGATTACCATGTCTTTCTCCTGCAGAGAAGTTGGTGAGTTCGAACCACCACTCTTTCGGTTAGGAGTTTAGTACTTTAACTACCAGAGTTCTTTTGGTTTTGAATAAAGTGGTGCATTACATTCTCCAAGTATAGAGGAAAATTTGAAGTCTGGGTGGTTTTGAGTCTCCTTCTGCTAGTTCTGACACTGGTTCCTCTTGGGAGGTGAGGTGTAGTGGGTGACCTCTGCCTGGAGGAGGTGAGGTGTGGCAGACAAGCTGTCTGGAGGAAGTGAGGTGTGGCAGGAGAGCTCTGTTTGGAGGAGGTGAGGTGTGGCGGGAGAGCTCTACCTAGAAGGACCAGGCTTTGCTTCCTGAGCTGACTCTGCTTTGGACCTTGGACTCGCTCTGCATCCTCTGACGAGGTCTCGTTATTCTTCTCGCATGTCAGCATGTCAGTCTAGCAAAACCAGTTGGGTCTGCCTGACGGTGTGAGCATGAGAAACAAGTGAAAAGAGACCTAGCATCCTTTAATTTAAGCCTTTGCCAGTGTGATGTGGTATCGTTGCCAGCATTATCAGCCATTTTTAGAGCCTACCAATAGGAGCCTTTGACATCAGAACGCTGTGCATTTACGTTCAAGAATATTCTGTGTCCTCTTTTTATATGGTACAGTAGAGATGAGACTGGAAAATTTTAGCTTTTGAAACCATATTCTCTTTATCACAACTACTCAGTTTTTGTGGTAAAAAAGTCACATGGTTTGATGGGTGAGGTGTTGGGTTAGGGAGGTGGGAGGGGATCCGGTATGAGGGACAATGTATACAAACTTTGTTGGTAAATCAGTGTAAAAATAAAGTTAATTGCAAGAAATTAAAAAAAAATACAGACTTAAGATAATGTATTTACAATAAAGAAGTAATTGTAACTATAAAAAAAAGAAGAGCACCCTTCCTCCCTCAAATTTGCAAAGTAATTGCTACCATTGGGTTAGCATGCACGTCAGCTGTATTTAACCAAAAGCAGGTACACAGGGACCAATGACTTGCTTTCTGTCCTGAAAGGGTTTCGAACGGAAAGGTCTGTCCTGTGGCCTTTTGAAGCACCAGGAGGTTTGCAGTAGGGATGTGACAATAGCAGTTGGAAGGTGATCCCTGTGACTGAGTGAGGCTAGCTGGGAGGGGAGACTGGAGGCAGGGAGAGGAGTTAGGAGGTAGCACATTGTTAGAATTCTGGAAAGATTAAGAGAAGAGTGTTACAGATAGGAGCTCTGTGTCTACGCTGTTGGGTTCCAGCTATAGCTCTGCTACTTGTTTGACCTTGGTTAAGTTTTGTTAAGACCCTGCCTAGCGTAAGCAGCTGTAAAATAAAGATGATAGTGCTGACTTCATGGGCTGTTGTGCAGATTAAATGCCCTAGTGGAGGTGGAGTCCTCAGAGCCGGGTTTGGTACATGACAAAGCACTTGAATATCGGCCTATTATTCATGTTTTTAAGGCAGGTGGAATGGAGAGAAACCATTTGAGACAGTAGAAACATCTTGGGCTGGATGATGGGTTAGACCCGGGGGTGAGTGCCATGTGTTTCCAGCCCAGGTAAGTGGGTGGATGGTGGGATGTTAGATGTGATGGCCACTCGGGGGAAGCAGCAGCTTGGAGCAAAGGGATGGGTTTAGGTAGGGCGGCGTGGAATCTGGAGGACCTGGATGTTGTCTAGGTGAGAATTCTGCAGAATTGGGTGCCCTGCCCTGTGTGGGACAGGCTTCTCGGAAACCAGCTACAGGCACAATTGAAATGTGAGCTTCTTAGTGCTTCCGTCTGAGAATCGGCTGAAAAAGTGTACTCATCATTAGTCTCGGCTGTCTGGCAAATGTAAACGAGCATTGGAGGAACGACAGGTCTGGAATTTATAGACTCCAACTTGTCACTCTCCTGGCCCTGGTTTCCTCCCACTTAGGTTATTGCTCTTGATAAGCCCACTCCTTTCAAACCGTGTGCCCAGCATGTTGCCTGGGTGGCACACATTCAGAGGCTTTCTCCAGTGGATTGCTTCCCAGTGTTTGCCCTTTATCTCTTCCCCTTCAAACTAAGTACTTTGAGAAGTTTTGTTAGGTTTTGTCACGTTGTGACTCCATCTAGAATGGAACAAAACACTGCTTGATCCATGATTGGTTGTGGATTGGGCTTTTGTGGTCCATGGAGTTTTCATTGGCTGTGTTTTGAAAGTTAGGTTGTCAGGATTTTCTTCTTGGTCTGTCTTCATTTGGAAGCTCTGCCGAAACCTTTTCAGCATCCTAGCAACACAGAAGCCTCAACTGACAGATGGGTGGTAGCTGCACATGAGCTACACTGGCAGTAATCAGACCTGAGTCTCGTGCATGGAAGGAAATAATCCTATCACTGAACCATCACTGCCTCCCACATTAGCAGTGTGTGCTATGCAAGCTATTGCAGTGTTGCCCATAATGCCCAAAATTGCTCCATGGTGAGGTTAAGTGTTGTGTTACTACATGGTGTTGGATCTAGGTGGGACAGTGGTGTGTGCACAGTCATAACAGGAAGTAAGGGCTGAGCAACCGTTCTTCCTCTACTAAAAGCACTGTTGGGGACCAAGCCCCCTTGACGGCTCATTTTCTTTACTTGAAAAGGCCTAGCAGTAGGGCAGCCATCACTGAGAGCCCCCGCCTTGTGAACCAGGAGGGCAGTGTTTGTAGATTTCCCTGATACCATCTGCTTATGAAGCTTAGGAACCATCAGCGATTGCTTGCTGTTCTAGCAGGTGCTGGGGCTGCTGAGGTGGGTGTCCGTGTGTGCAAATACACTCAGCTCTGGATGGGTGGTCTGGTTACGTTTCTGAGATACCACCCAAAACCCTACAAAAAGCCAGCCCCAATTCGTCATTTCCGGTGGGGCCCTGGTGAGGGAAAAGAGGGCAAGGCTGCTTTGAACGGAGCCACAGACAGTTGAAGCAGGTAGCAATGGGGTGCATAGGAAGTTGCCGGGCACTGTGAGCACTGACTGTGCTTGCACAAGCTGTGCTGTTTTCTTTCCACTTCTGCCCCATGCTAAGGCTGCACCTTGCACTCCTTCCCAGTTTCCCTTTTGTTCAGCTTAAGGGTGAGTTGATCCCAAGCCTTACCCCACTGCCTTTCTAGAGAAAACATTCCTTATCCTTACCTTGCTGCCCTTCAGTCTCACATGGGTCTGTCTAGCCCTTGGCGTCTTTTTTCCCCCTCTTTCCCAAATTTAACATCATGGCCTAGAAACTTTCTACTTCTTTGGGAATGATTCTTGTAGACATACTTGCAGTTTGGGACACACTATGATTTGACGTTATTCATGTCTTTGAAAAGACTTGAGTAGATTATTCAAGTAATTTGCAATTACCTTTCAGCACTTTTTAAAAATCAGAGAGGTCTTTTTTTTACAAATATAATTTTTATTTATTTGCGTGAAGATTTACACGTCATACTGGTGACAATTTTTTTAATGCAACATACATATATTTTTACAGCATATTCCCATCTAATTTCTTTTCCCATTCATTCATTGTTGCACATTTTCCTCTCTGCCCACCCCTCCCCCCAGTTCCCTCTTCTCTTTGAAAAGAAAAAAAAAAATCTGTCATTAATATACACTCCTCCACCCCAAGTCCACAGCCCACTTTACTATGCATTTCTTTTTCTGGAATATTGTCGTGAAAATGAGACCTAGTCCTATATTCCTTTTAAACACTTTGACAGGAGTCCACTCGGCACAGGACTTGGTAAGCATCCAGGAAAGGGTCAGATAGTAAATATTTTAGGCTTTAGTCCGTTGTAATTACTCAACTCTACTGTTACAACAGAGATAATACTTAACTAAATAAACATGATTGTGTTCTAATAAAACTGTTTATGTGATAGGAAAAGAGGCGGACTGGTCTTCCTTTGCAGGGACTGCAACTGGTGTCATAAAACAAAATGAATATGAATTAACTGTATGGAGAGCTAATAATTTATTCTGTAAGCTTTCTCCCAAATCACAGTAAAGGCTATTAAAAACATGTATTTATTTACAAAAATAGTTGGTGGAAACTCAAAGCAGGCAGTGGGTTGCAGTTTGATGACCTTGTGTCTAGAATCATAGTCTTTATTTTAGTTTGCCATCTTGAAGTTTTATTGTTAAGAGTTGATAAGCCAGAGAAGTTTGAATCCTGTAAATTAATTTAATCATCCTCCTTTTGGTTTATTAAAATTGTGAGAATAGCAGTAATTTGTGAATATACTTGTTAAAACTCTTGTTGAGAAGACTAGAAATCAAGGCTTTTTAAAAAAAATTAATTTTAATGAAAGTGTACAGAGACTTAGGGTTTCCAGTCATTCATTGTTGTGCTTTTCTTCCTACCAACCCCTGTCCCCCAATTCAGTCTTCTCCTTGAAAAGAAAGAAAGTCTCTTTCATTATTATGCAGTCCCTCCCCCGCAAATCCAATCCACTATGCAGCCTTTACTCTGGACTTCTGTAATGACAAAAATACCCATTCATATATACCTTTTAAACTTTTCTCTTCCTCATCTTTTTCAATGCAATATACATCATTCCTCCCCTCAGAAATCAAGGCTTGAAAGGGCCCTGGTTGCTCATACTTTATTGTTTAAAAGTAGCTGCCTGATGACTATGCTTTCTGCATAGCCTTCACACCGCACGATCACGAAACCCAACCCAGCACATAGCTGCAGAGTCAGCACATGGTGACCCCCGCCCCAGTTGGATTTCTAAGGTTGTACATTTTCATGGAAGCACACTGCTCCATCTTGTGTCCTTGCAGTAGCTAGTATATTTGAACTGCTGACCTTTTGAAAGAGCTAGGGTGGCCTAGTGGTAAGGAGTTGCAGCGCTAACTCAAAAGTAGGCAGTTCAAATCCACCAGCTGCTCTGTGTGAGAAAGATGGGGAGTCTCTTCCCATGTGACTTATAACCTCTGAAAATCAGCTGGAAGGTCAGCTATGAGTCGATTCTGATTTAGCTGCATATAACAACATAATGATCTTGGAACAGCCCAACATGTTAACCCACGGTGCCTCTAGTTTTCTTTAGTCATGTAAGATGATAACACCTCATGAGACATTACTCCATTTTATTAAATCAGGCACCTCTCTAATAAATGGAAGGGGGAAAGCTACGAAGCTATAGGAAATAATGTTATGCCAAGGTGGGAGTCAGTGTAGTTCATTCGTGGCAACGGAAGCTTAAAATTGTTGAAGAAGCATCTCAAAATCACAAACTACAGCCTTGTTTTCCTTTTGTCTGCTCTCACAGGAAATAAAGAAAGAGGTGAAGAAAGACCCTCTCACCAGCAAAGCTCCAGAAAAGCCCATGCACGAAGTAGCCAGTGGAAACTCTTTGCTGTCTTCTGAAACCATTTTAAGAACCAACAAGAGAGGTATGGTAAAGAAGAGCGAGCCCCCAGCCCACACACGACCCCAGACTGCAAGCTTCTAGGTGAACCGTGTCAAGTTTTGAATTTCAAAAAATTTAAACAGAGCTTACCTTTTTGTTTTCTGATAAAGATGTTAGAATGGCAAGTAATAAAACAGGAACTATATTAAAGGAAGTTAACAGACATCTCTTGACAGTGGGACTATGGACTAAATTTGTAAAGGATTGTATCCTTTCACATGTATTTTCCTGGATGAAAGGTACATGTACAGAATGTCCTGGCATAGCTGTGTGTATCTGACAATTGTCTCTCTTTAATTTGAGGCCATTTCTCTTTCTAACCTCTGGGTTCCTTAACACAGACACTGATTTGTCAGTTTATGACGAAGACCCAGCTAATATAACCCTCTAACCAGGACATCTCTAACAAGCCTGGTCGTCCTCCCCTGTTTTGAAACCTTAGGTGAATTTTAAAATCCTAGCCTGCTGAAGTTGTTTTCTACTCCACCTTTGATTTGTGATCATTGATGTGATTAAGATGGTATGAGAAGACAAGTGGCAGAGGTGACTCGCCACAGTTTTAGGCTCTCGCCTCAGGGGTGCTGGATCCCTCTCAGTTCTTCCTGATTCTTTCCCTCTGAGAACACGCCTGCAGTAGGTTAGCATGCAGCTGCAGGTGTTTTAACGGGCTTTGGACTGCTTCAAAGAGAAAGCCAGAGTTAGGCAAAAGCGGGAGCCTTACTAGCAAAGCTTTCTCAGAAAATGAAAAAGAAGCAGCAAGTTTACATAACCATGGGAAAGAACAGCTCATCTTTCATAAAATTTAGACAGCAGAAGAATTTGTTCAATAAACTGTCCATTGATCATAGTGCTCGAGACGCAAGCTTTGTGTCTATCTTCCGTCCTGTTCCTCCCCCCACCCCAGCTGCCCTGGTTTACATTTCCTTTTTTGAATTATTCAGATGAAATATTGGCTAGAGGCCCACGTTTGTTAGCTGCTATAGGATTTTCTTTCTTTCTAAACCCCTTTCTATCAATGCAGGAGATTTCCCACATTAAGAATTAAGTGTAGTTTGCTACAAAACTGCACTGTTTGAGAAAAAGTTGCCTCCTGCATTCTTGCAAACAAGCTTCAAACTCCCTTATCAGAATAGAGATCCAAGCTCAGTGCATCTTTCAGTGTCACCAGCTCTCCCTCCCTGGCCTCTCCAGTTGCTTGGGGTATTGGGCCAAGAAGGAGTCCCATACACACTGACCAGGGGCAAAGATGAGTCAGGTAAAACTAACTGAGAACTTGACATAAAAGCAAAGAAAAACAATCCTTCCCCCCATAATTGTTTTCTTTTGCAGCTAAAATAATATCTGGCCTTTATATTCCCCTTCAGAATTTTATATTCATTTTAATTTTAAAAAAAAGAATGAAAGGGCATCTGCCTTAGTTAGGCAGCATGACCTGATTACGATCACTGTTTTATAGGTGTTTTCTATAATGAATAGGCCTCTGGCTTTGAATCCTTAGCCCACAGGGACATTCTGTAAGTCTGCAATGTGTAACAGACCATCTTCATTCTGTCCTAGGCTCTGTGCTGACCTCCTGGGTCACTTGGGCCAAACATAAATTTCCAGTTGAAATGTGGCATTGTGTGTGAGGACCAGGGCTGCCTCCAGCCCTCCCCCAGCAGTCAAGACCAACAGTCTCCCACAACTCCTTACGATAAACAGCAGGGAGATTGATTGGCTTGTCCGGTCAGATAAATAGTTCATTGTGCTGAGCTCAAAAGCGACATTTTTTTCCCACCCCACAATCAATGAAAAAAAAAAAATACCCTTTAAAAAAAACCCTAGGGAAAAAACAAAGATCAGAGGCTAAATCTGTGGGATGATACCAGTTCCTTGTAAACACTTCCGTCCAACTCATTTTTAATGTTTTCTGAGTTATTGTTAAAGACTCGGAAGGCTCCCCTCCCCTTTGTCGCCTCTGAGCTTTGTTCTGAAGTTTTTGGCTTTTAATATAGCTTATGGTTGTTAGGGAGGCAAGTTTCTGGCAGAGTTTTTTAATGTCTTGTTTGATTGGCTAACTGAGATCTTTCTTAGAGTATATGAGACCATCTGATTCGGCTGTGGACCCTGGGAATTTATTAGAATCAGCACAAATTTTTATAAAAATTTTGTCAAAGATATCAGCACTTTTTATTTTATCAGGACCTTATCATTTGATAAAGGCTTATAATTGGTTTACTAAAGGGAGATTTAAACACATTTCTGTTAGGAATCTAAATGGAACTACTTGTTGGGTCCTGATTTTGACATAGGTCCAGCTCCAGATGATTTTTGCTTTTGGGGCCCTGCCCCACTTGGCAGGATGAGTGAAAGGAGGCTGTCAACCCGCATAGTGTTGGTGAGTTCACCCTCCCCAGGTGACCTTAATGCACCTGCATAAGGTCAGCAGATATGCTGGGCTTCAAGGAAGCTATTCATAGCCTTGAGAAAAGGCCAGGGCACTGGAAATATTCGTTTGGGGACCTATTGGTTTCAGTTTTCAACTTCAACCTTTGTAATTTTCTGCAGAGGTGATTTAGGAAGGTACTTGAATGACTCCCTAGACTTTTCATTTGAGAAGAAGGAGATGAAATGGAAATTGAAAGTGAAGCAGTTCCCTGAGCCAGCCTGGCAGACAGCATTTACCTTAGACTCATAGGCACAATTGGGCCTCTTCCCCCCCCTTCACCACTTTTTTCAGTCTTTTACCTGAGTTATACTGAAGGAGCTTCCTGTTTAAAATTGGGCTTTCCCAAGGAATAAGCAGTCATTTTTAATTTAAATTTGCAGCTTAGACATTGTATATCCTAAAGTTATCCCAGACTCTAGTATCCTGATGAGCCAGACAATTTAAAAACTCTTCTTGAAGCCAAATGCCGTTCTTGTGTACCAGACAGAAGAGAGTCCTATGCCTTCTTTTAAAAAAGATCTCTTCTTTTGTCTCCTATACTGTTAAACGCATATAGGAGAATGATGGACTCTCCTAAATTAAAGCATTAGTATGTAGAAAAATTTCTTTAAAGCATTCAAGCCTCAGGTTTAAGAGCAAAGTAAAATGGAAGTTCTAACAGTTAATAGCAAATTACCTAGAAATATTTTTGAAACCAAACAAGATGGGTTCAGTCCATGTGAATATGGACTCTTCCCTGCTTTTATTAAAATGGAATAGAAAATGATTTGGTTTCTCTCTCGGAGGGTTTCCCAGTGGCTGTAATTGATAGCCTGCAGGCCGTGGAGGGAACCAGGTTTGATTGCAGGCTCCATTTCCCAGTTTCTGCATCATTAGCAGACCATGTGCGGAAAGTGTGACTCTGCCTCTCTTTGCATCCCTCCTGCCACGTGTGCATTTGGACGCTGTTTCTTCCTCATTTTGGGGGAGATCCAGTGAACATTAACAGCACATGCTCACGGGGTGCCTGCTGCGGGCCTGGGCCTGTGCTTGGTGCTGGAGTAGGCATTAAGGCGAGTCTAACGCCTGCCAGCCCTGCCCACAAGCAGTTCCAGTCTGTTGTGCCACTTGGGAAATGTTGAGAAAGTGCCAGACCGGGGTAATGTCTCTTACTTCTGTTCATTCTGAATGTGAAGCCATTCCGCGATTTCTGGTTGGCTTTATATGTCCTTGTTTCTATTTCCAGTTTATCATGAATTTAGTGTTTGGTAAGTCTCTACTGTATTTTGCACATTTATTATTCTTTGCTATTATTATTGTTATGCTCTCCTGATATAAAATATGTTTCTAATCATCTTTTTAAGTCGCTCTGCTACTTTGGCATCTGCCTTCCAAAAAGATAAATTGCTTTTACCATCTTTATTTAAGATTTGTTATGCATTTGCATTTGACCGCCCCTTCCCGAGATTAATGCCGATCCAGTGGTTTAAGGGCGCTTGTTTGTAACAAGCCTAGCACTGCCCAAGAGAGGAGAGAGAGAAGGACCATTTGAGTTCACACAGGGGTGGGTTTCTCTCTGAGTTGGTATGAGTTTACTAATTTGATCACAGAACATTGTGCTATGAGTTTGTTTCTATCGTTTCCAGTCCTTGGAACAGGTTTGAGTCAAAACTTTTCCTTAACAGAGGGACCAAACAGCTTCTCTGCCTCTGGTGACACACTGTTGCTTTAAAAGTTAGTGCAGAAGTTCTTCAGGATTACTTTTGCGTGTGGATGGGTGAGGCATACACGCCCCTCAACATTCATGTGGACCTGGTATTTGCACCACAGAAGGGCTCTCCATCTTGGTCTGCTGCCTGTAACTCTCTGAAGAATTTTACCTAATGTTGATATTTATTTTCCTCATAATTTCAGCACTAGCCAGTCCAGTCCCTAAACAACTCTACTGAAAGTGATTCACCCCCACCTTGTTTCTCTAAAAGAGAAACCTCTCCCCCTCACCTAGGCTTTCATTTATTTAGCATTTACTTGCTTTCCTGGAATAATGTAAGAGGTATGTCCTTGCTGGCCTGTTAGAATATGAATGAGGGTGTGAGTGTGTGGAGATGTGTGTGTGTGTCAACACTCATCCTGGAATAGGAGTCTCACTGCTTCTGAAAACCTGGAGGATCAGCTATGAGTCGGTGATACTCAATGATACTCAACAACAACAACAACATATGTATGTAAAGTAATCCTCAATGGATCTTTATTTTTGAATGCCTGAAAGTAAAGGGATAATGGACCCTCCTCAAAGAGACCATTTAAGGTGACTGATCTCTCTCTCTGCATTTCTGACAAGTTTTATTGGGATTCCATGTCAGGATCAGTAACTGCTATTTAGGGTATGCTGTCCTTGTTCATTTTCTTATCTGAGCACTATAGTCTATTGGAGCTAGGGATATAGGTGAGAGAGGTGAAAGGAAGCTATGCTGAGGGATGTTGCTGTTGTATATTTTCTAGATTTCTTAATGTGTGGGCCAAAACCAAAATTGGATTTTAGAATTTTTCTTCTATTATATTTCTTTTCTTTCACACATTGTATCCTGGTTCTAAGCCTTGAACATTAGAGTAATGAATGAATAGCCAACGAAACAATTATTGATTTAGACGTCTGCTACTCCTCTGTTGGATTTCCATCCAAGTCTACCCGGAGACTGCTCCAGTGATGGTGGCTCCACCTGGTGGCTCACCTAGGAAACTTTTTCCCCCCTCCTCCTTAGTTCCTCTGAGCCAGTGTTCACACTTTGTGCAATTTCATCTCAGAACCACTGCTTTTCCACATTATACACAAGCTTTCTTAACTTTTTTCTTATTAAATAGTTGCTGATTGGACTCTCTTTACCCTTATCAGTGATAATTCTCCTACTGACAAGGATCTTTTGATAAGCATTAGAAAAAGATCTTAACATAATATTTAAGGTGTGATGTAAAGTATCCCTCTTTCCGCATTGTCACTGAATTGGAGCCAACTTGAGTACAATAAAAATCTCACACTAAAATGAATTTCTTATAGTTAAGGCAGTGTCTCCTTCTTAATCCTCCAGGTACCTCTAACTGCTTCGCCCTTTCTTGTTGAACATTTTTCCTCACAAGAGGGTTGATGGAAGCAATGTTTCATTACTGGCATTCTTCTCAATTGCCAGCAGATGGTGAAAATTAAAAGCCAGCTGTCAGCTTCATTATTGTCTGTAAATTCTCGACAGGTAGCTCGTCTTTGCAGGGGCAAAGAGTCTCCCCACTGTCCCTTGCTTGGTGTGCCACAAAGCAGAAGTGTTTTTGAGAAATTAAAATGTTTCTTATTTTGTTTCATCACTTTTCAGTTTTTATTAGTTGACAGTCTTGCCTTGTTTTACCTACACGGTGGTTTAGTCTGGGTACCTAATCATTACTTACAATGTTATTTCTTTGGGAAAATGTTTGGATTTCCAGAAGCTTTGCATAGAGCATAGTCCATTTGTTGTTTTTCGGGGTTATTTTAGTATAGGGTTGCAATAGAATGAGGTAAGGTTGGAGAGAGTTACTTATTCAATATAAGAATAGTATCAGAAGTAGTAAACTTCAAAAGGATTTGACAACTAGTCAAGAGTTTGGTGGGTCACCCTAACACAGAGATGCTTCATTATAACTCTTGGAAGGTCACAGCCTCAGAAACCCTGTGAAACAGTTTAACTCGGTATACACAGGGTCGCCATAGGTCAGAATCAACTTGATGGCAAATAGCAGTAGTCTGCTTACATGTTTCCGTAAGGAGCAAGTCATCAGATATTGACTGATCCGCCACTGTGAGCAGGGTGGTGTTTGAGGCCATGTGAGAGAGTGATTTTAACAGCAGAAGATGTGCATTATTATATCTGTGTTATTACAAAATTTAAGCAGTAACACATAAAGCAGAAGCACTTCTTAGTGGCAGAGTGACTTTGTCCCCTGCCCAACACCAGGACTCTCAAAGTAATGGCCATAGTTCTCACCCTATTTCTACGAATTTGTTGTGTTGTAAAGCAAAACAAAATAGAACTTCTTGTTGTAGGACATTTATAGTTTCGCTAACAAGTATCTATGTTGAGACCATATGTGTCTCCAGCTGTGAACCTCTTTGACAGTGGTTGCTTTGGGTGGTCAGAATAATATTCCACTAAACAGAAGACTTCATGTGCATGGGCTATTGACCAACTCCCAAATGGTGGGCTTCCCTTAAAGCAGGAAAAGAGGATACTTGACAGTCCTGGGGAGACCAGATCTGCTGAGATTGGGGATGTGTTTACTGGAGGGGGAATCATTCTGAGAAGAATTACCCAGTGCTTGTAGCATTTACTTTAGAAGCTTAGATTTTAAATGGAAGATAATATTTGCAGTGCACTTTAAAAGTAATATTTTTTTTACTATTACTATTATTTGTGTGTGTGCCATCAAATCAGATCAGACTGGTACAGGAGGAGATTGTTCCTCCTTCTCCAGCAGAGCATCTGGTGGATTTGAACCACATGCCTCTGGGATTGCAGTGCAGCTTTTTGCCACTAGGCCAACAGAGCTCCCTTAAAAGGAATATATTTTAAAAACCCAATTAAAATGTAATCATTTACTTTACATAAGATATGTTGTTCCTTTTATGTCTTAGGAAAATGATCCAGTGTCCCCCGAGGATTTTACCTCTTCACCTCCCTTTCTACCACTACTTTGATAGCACATTAGAGAAGAAGACATATTTGAGATACTGGTAGATGACTAACATTAAATGCTAAACTTTTGCCATTGCACATAATTGTTATTTTTTTTTGTTTGGTTCTGAACTGAATTGTTCAGAATTGAAAAGGGAAGGGGATCTGAAATTATGAAAAAGATTACCAGATAAGGATTCCTGAAATTTCTGTGTGAGCAACTCAAGCTCAGAAAATCCTCTCCTGAGGAATAGCTCTTAAACAAATCAAGATCATGCAAGACAAACATTTAAAGTCTCAGGAAATTTACCAAAGGGTGTACAGCAAATTGAGAAACTTTTTTTTTCCAAGAAAAATCTATTCAGTCTGTGAGTCTTGATAAGAGTAATGGGCCATTATGGTGTTTGAACCTCACCCTCTTCAAGCTCCTTACAAAAGATCTATTCCACGTGGTCCAGGCCATTCCTCCCAGCTTGTAATCAAGACCACTGGCCCTTATCTACTCCAAATTCTCGAAGATAGATTTTGAGTAGATTTGGCAAAGCTTGTTCTGATTTTTACTCTGTAGGAAGATTTTGGGTGAAGATTAGCAACGTCCATACCTCCTTCTTCCCCACTTTGGCTCCAGCTCCAGGTGCAGAGGTTCTGTGAGGGGAGGATGAGCGAAGTCTTGAAGATTAGCAGTGTGCGCTTATTCTAGGCTCTGCCCGCTGAGGAGTAAGTACCAGGAGCGGGTCTTTATTGATCCTTGGCTGAATACAGAACACATTTGTAAACCCCTTGAATTATGAAAGCAGTCACCAGCTGCAGACCTGAGGACAAATGGTAGAAGAAGTCTTACTGATTGAAAGGGCTTAAGTACACATCCACTGTCTAGTTAACTAGGTAAACATTAAAGAACACTGACCCAGAGGTGACATCTGTGAAACTCGTGTTAGCAGAAAGGTCCGTGGACAGAGTAGTGACAGCAGGATGTATACATTACAGTGTCTCCCACCGAGGGAGAGGGAAGATGTGGAGAGACTATATAGACCTGGGCCAGGCAAACCCCTGAACAAAAAACAATAATACAACAGCAAAAGCAAGCCCATGGTGGGGATGGGGGAGTCGGAATCTAGGGTTGTTGTATTTAAAATACCTAATTTTCATGGCCAAAAATAGACATGCATAGAAATACTGAAGTGCTACCTATCCACACATTGGCATGGTTCTTTATTCTCCCACTTGATTTCTTTTTAAATCTATTTTATTTGAGGGTTTACAAATCACATTGGTTCTTTGAGACAATCACTCGTAGGCATGAATTTCCATTGATTGATACAATTAATTTATCACAATGTCTAAGAACACCCTTAGCGTTCCTTCCACCCACTCTCTTTGTTTCTCAGTTCTCCCCTTTCCTTCTTTCCATTCCCCATTTAATCTATAGTTATGTATGTCTTGTTCTCACTTTATTTTAAACGCAATTATAGGAAAAAAGAAGCACAAATAACATGTTATATAGAAAATACCAGCAAAATATAGTAGGTGGAAATGAAACCATATTGATAATATTAAATATTATTTGATTGAACAGTCTGCTAAGAAAGCAGAGGTTGTTAGACTAGATTGGGGGGGGAGAAACCCCAGATCTGACTATATATCATCTACAAGAGAGACGCTTGAGATTAAAAGATAAAAATAAAGTTAAAAGTAAAAGGGTTGAAAAAGATACTATGCAAAGAGCAATCAGAAGAGAGTCAGAACATGGCAATATGAAGTACTTCCTTTTACTTGAAACCACCATCCTCTCCTATAGTAGCAGCAGACTAGAAATTGAATAGGTATTGTATTAGGCAAGTCTGCAGGAAAGCACGTCTTTAAAGAGCTGAGGAGGAAGGATGTCAGTTTAAAGACAAACGTGCCTGATCTGAGTCACTGTCTGCATCTGAAGTTGGACAGGTGATAAGGATGGCTGAGAAGAATCAGTGCGTGGGAGTTGTGGCAGAGAAGCTCGACCATGCCATGGGCCACCAGAAGAATGACTAACTCTGTCTCAGAGGAAGTGCAAGCAGCGTGTGTTAGAGTCAAGCATGGTGATAGGACAAGGTTCAGATGTGTTCTTCTTAGGGTCTCTGAGTCATGGCTGCTTCGACAGCACCTAACGACAGCAACAATGAATATAAAAAAATATTGTTTGATAGTAGTGTCAGACAAAATAGACTTGAAGATTAAAAAAAATTTACCAATGACAACGAAGAATATTTTATAATGATAAAAGAGTTAGGACCTGGAAGTTATTACAACTTACTGTTAGATATGCATCTAACAATAGAGTTTAGATACATGAAGCAAAAACAGATACGAAAGGTGAAAGAGAATTTAATAATAATGGTTGCAGCGTGAATACTGATAATGGCTAAGATCATCAAGGTGGTGGAAAATATGAGTATTACATTCAATCAACTAGACCCAGCAGGTATCTGGAACGCATTCCCCCTAACTGCGGCACAGTCCCCATTTTACTCCAATGCACACAAAACATTCTACTCAATCAATTCAACTCTTTGCTGTCTGCTTGGAACTGACTCCTAGCTCTTCATCCTGTGCATTTCCAGGGCTGGACATGGAACAGGAGGAGCTGCTGATGAATTCAAACTACCAGTGACGACCTTTGGGTTAGCAACACAGCTCCCACAGACCAGGCCGCCAGAGCGCCCCTTCTATAGAGTGGACCATAAAAATACCTCAGTAAATGTAAAAGAGTTGAAATTGTATGAAGTATATTCTTCCACCACAGTGGAATTAAGTAAAAAGTCTGTAATAGAGGAAATTTAGTACATGGAAATTAAAGTGCACACTTAGAACCACTAGATCAAAGACAAAAATCATAAAGGAAATTGTAAAAAAATTTGAACTGAACAAAAATGGAACACAAAGTATTACATGCAACTGAAACAGTGCTTGGAAGGAAATTTAAAACTAAATGCCTATAGTAATTTTTTATTGATTTTCATCCAATCACTTATCCATTTAGTTTTCTAACATTGATGACAATTGAGTAATGCCATTATTCACAAAATGCCGACATTAAATGTTCTCAAATCAGTAAAATCTACCTTAAGAAAGTAGAAACGGAAGAGCCAAATTAAAATAAAAGCAAATACAAAGGAAGTAAAAATTAGAGTAGAAAGAAAGGAGACAGCAAAAGAACAAAGGAGAAGAAAAACAAAATTTCCCTCTTTGGAATGGTCAGCAAAGTTGACATATTTTAGCTCCACCGACCAAGAAGAAAAGGGGAGATGATTTGAGTTAAAGAGATGATAAAAGAAAACTCTGAACAATTCATCGTTCCCTGATAGGGATGTAAAATGGAAAACTATCTAGAAGGTCCTCTAAAGGTTAGGTGCTGAGTTCCCATGTGACCCAGCATGCCACTATTAGCTACATATCCAGGAGAAATAGTAAGTTCACAAAAAACCAGGTGTGTTTAGAGGAGCATTATTCATAAGTTAGGAAAACTCACAGCCAGTAAATTATTTTTAACTCATGGTGGGACAGTGGTTAAGCACTTTGGTTTAATCAAAAAGGTCAGCAGCTTGAACCTACCAGCTGTTCAGCGGGAGAAAGATGTGGCAATCTCCTTTTGTAAATGATTTATAGCTTTGGAAACCTGTAGAGGCAGCTGTTCTGTTCTGTAGCACTAGTGTTGTGAATCACTGTGAGCATTATTTATTAAAAATAACCATCGGCAAAAAAAAAAAAAATAACCATCGGCGAGCTCTGGTGGCTTAGTGGCAAGAAGCTGCACTGCAATCCCAGAGGTGCGCGGTTCAAATCCACCAGGTGCTCTGCTGGAGAAGGAGGAACAATCTCCTCCTGTACCAGTCAGATCCGATTTGACAGTACACACACACACAGAAATAATAAAAAATAAAATTAAAAAAATAAAAAAAAACCATCAGAAGTGGAGACAGCCTCAGTGTCCATCGACTATTAAGTACGTAAACAAAAGATAGTTAATTCACATGATGAATTATTACTTAACAGTAAAAAAAGGATGAACTGATACGTGGCACAGCATGGTTGAATCTTGGAAAGATTATTCTGCATGAAGGAAGCCAGCCACAAAAGCCCACAGAGGGAATGATTCCACTGACATAAAATGTGCAGAGAAGTTAAATTCTAGAAAGTAGATTAGTACTTGCCAGGAGCAGCTATGAGAATGATAAGAACTGCTAATAAGGGACATGAAGCTGCTTTCTTTTTTTAAGTGATGGAAATGCTCTGAAATGCTCTGAAATTAGGTAGTGGTGATGCTTATACAGTTCTGTAAAAAAATGTAGAAAGCATCTTAATCATGCACTTAAAGTGAGTGAGTTTCTGTTATGTAAGTTAGGTAACAACAAAGCTGTTTAAAAAAGATTGTGACACAAATTGATGTTAAAAGGTAAGGTCAGGCTGTGTTTGGCTGTTTGCCTCTTTCCCTTTTATACCACTCCAGCTGAGGGACAAGATGTGTCATTCCATTTATTCAAGTTTTTAAAATTATATATTTTCTCTGCGAAGCTTTATATTTTTCTTCATTCAATCAGTTACCTAGGAGATAGTGAGTCTGAGGGATCAAGAAGGCACTGTTTTACTAGGAATGACCTAAATATTAGATAATCAATTTGAGAAGGGTAGAAACTGGCTGTGATAATCTATTGATCACTTCTTGAGGGGGGAAAAATTAGATACCCTATAAATCAGGAACAAAACTGCTTATATTCTGAATTCTGTGCTTCACAGAGAGTCTTTGCTGCAAGGAAAGAACCCATTTGTTCTTCCATTTTCTCCAGTAACTCTTCAATGGCTATTTTTTGATCATAAATCTTTATCTGCAGCTCTGATGATTTCTTTAGGAATGATTCTTAGATGTGAAATTTGCAGACCAAAGCTTATATATATTTTATGGGCCTTTGATTCATTTTACCAAATTGATTTCCTGAAGGGCTCACATCAAATTGGGGTACCACCAGAGCTGAGAGAGGGCTTAGTTTTTTTTAAAGCTTGAATTTCTTTGATGGCTAAAGTGCTTGATCATTTTCCTTTCTGTCGTTTGTTCTTATTCTTTGTTCTTTCTATTGAAATCTTTCTGTTTTCTCCTTTCTGATGAGTGTTCATTTGAATATTGTTCCTTTGTCATTTGTGACATCCCCCCCCCCAGGTTTGTTCACTGAACAGTTTATTGTGATAGATTCAGATGGACGTTTTTAAGAATTAGTGCATTTTTATGTTCAGTAGTATATTGATGGGTTTTTAGTGGTTTATGTGAATAAATTTTCACTTTGATTTTTCCTTTATATTGGTTGTTTTACTTCTTTAAGTTTAAAATCTATGTGGGATTTTGATGTATTAGCTTAGAATCCAATTGATTTTTATTTTGAAAAAGCCATTTTCTAGAACAATTTTGTGAATAACCTAGCCCTTCTTTACTATTTTGTTGCTACCTCATTTGTCATATGTTGCATATTTTAGAATAGCATTTTCTGGTCTTGGTTCTGCCCAACTAGTCTGCCTTGCTGTTTTTGTATTAATACTGTCAATTGATGTGACTTTTTTTTTATTTTTTTTTATTTTTTTTTTTTTATTTTGTGTGCGTGTACCGTCAAATCAGATCTGACAGGTACGGGAGGATATTGCGCCTCCTTCTCTGGCAGAGCATCTGGTGTGATGTGACTTTATAACACTTTTTTGTATATAGGATGGCAAGCTTTTCTCCTCTATGGTCAAAATATTGAATGATGCTAAAAGCATCAAAAAAAGGTAGAAAGAATACACAGTTACTATACCAGAAAGAATTGGCTTACACAGAACCATTCCAGGAAGTAGCATATGATCAAGAACCAAGAGCACTGAAAGAAAAAGTCCAAGGGTACAGTGAAGGCTTTACCAAAAAATAAGGCCCCAAGAATTTTTGGAATACCAAATGAGAGTTTCAGTAAACAGATACAACCCTGGATGTGCTCACCCATCTGTGCCAAACATTTTGATAGACAGCTTCCAAATGAATGGCAGATATCCATTATTCCCATTCCCGAGAAGGATGATCTGACAGAGTGTGGAAATTATCAAACAAGAATATCATTCATATTACATGCAAGTAAAATCTTGCTGAAGATTATGAAATAATGGCTAGGAGAGTACATGAATAGGAAGTGACCAGAAATTCAGCCTGGATTCAGAAGAGGCCTTAGCAAGAATTTTGATGAATTGCTGATGTCAAATGGATCTTTGCTGGAAGCATAAACTACCAGAAAGGTGCTTTCTTGTGTTTTGTAGACTATACCAAGGCATTCGTTTGTGTGGACTATAATAAATTATGGATAGCAAAAAAAAAATTATGGATAGCATTGAGAAGAATGGGAATTTCCCAACTCTTAATTATGCTCATGCAAAACCTGTGCATAGACCAAGAAGCAGTAGTTCTCAAGGAGATGATACAGAAAAGGTGTGCATCAGGATTGCAACCTTTCTCCATACCTGTTTCAGTCTGTATTCTGAGGAGATTGTTGGAGAAGCTGGAATATGTGAAGAAGAAAACTATACCATCAGGATTTGAGGAAGAAAACCTACATTATGTAGATGCCACAACCTTGCTTGCAGAATGCGTAAAGGACTTGAAAGATTTACTGAAGGAAATAAAAAACTATAGCTTTCAATGTGGATTACACCTCAGCTTCAAGGAAACAGAAACCTTCATTCCTGGAACAATAGGCAGAATCATGATAGATGAAGGAAAAGTTGAAGTTAAATGCTTAGTTTTGTTTGGATTCACAATCAATCCTGTGTTAGCAGCAGCGAAGAAAGAAAAAGACGGCCTCCTTCTGCTCACCACAGGCTGTATTCTTGCACTGACTGTATAGAAAGAGGAGACCGTGAAATACCCCATATAGACCTCAACCCAGGCCTTGTGCTTGGTTTGTATTGTAATTGGGGTTACATGGCACTAAGGAGGGATGTACGGTTCAAATCCCCCAGATACTCTGTTGGAGAAGGAGGGGGCAATCTCCTCCTGTATCAGTCAGATCTGATTTGATGGTACACGTAAAAATAATACAATAAAAAAACAAACAAACAAAAAATCACAGAAACCAAGGAGGGATTGAAATGCTGACTATCCCATTGTCAATAAAACTGACTAGTGCAGGAGTTAAAAAAGAAAGAAAAAGACATGTTGCACTGGGGGAAATCTTCACAGTGCTAACGAGTAAGGATGCCACTTTAAAGACCAAAGTGTTCGTGACCCAAGCCATACTGTTTTCGGTTGCTTCATATTCTTGTAAATAAGAAGTTGACAGTGAATAAGGAAGGCTAAACAAGAACTGATGCCTTTGTGATGTTGAATTGTAGTGTTGGCAAAGATATTGACTATCCTAGGGGCTAGACAAAGAACAAATAGATCTGTCTTGGAGGAAGTGCAACCCGAGTGCTCTCCAGAGACAAAAATGGGGACACTTTTTCTTACATACTTTGGATATGTTATCAGGAGTCCTTGGAAAAAGACATGCCTGGAAAAGTAGAAGATCAGCAAGAGAGAGACCCTCACCAAGGTGAATTTAGTGACTGCTTAATTCTGGCAGACACTTGGAGGGTGTTGAAGGGCTCTGTTGATCGCAGGGTTGGTATGAGTTGTAGTCAACTCGATGACACCTCGCAACAAAACAGATAAAAAAAGAAGCTAGCAGAAAAAGAGAGACACGTGCTCACCCGTCCTCCCTCTCCCCCAGCTCCCTCCCCCCCCTTTTCTCTTGCTAGGATTTTGAAACTCCATCTCACATACTTTGGGCACGTGGCCAGGAGAGATTGGTCCTTGGAGAAAGACAGCATGCTCAGAAAGGGTGGAAGGACAGTACAAGAGAAGACGATCCTGGATGAGATGGATTGACTCAGTGACTGGGGCGATGGGGGTAGGTGTATCAGAGTCAGTGGACTGGCTCAGGACAGGACAGGCTTCAGAGCTGCTGTACATAGATAGTGTCGCTCTGAGTCACAGGTGACTTGACAGCACATAACAATAACTAGAACTAGAACTAATAACAATAACTAGAACTAATAAAAATAACTATAATAACTATAACATATGTGTGCGTATATCTATCTATCTATCTATCTATCATCTATCTATCTATGTTTGTGTATCTATCATCTATCATCTGTCTTTCTTTCTATCATCTATCTATCTATCCATCTATCTATCTATCATCTATCTATCTATCTATCTATCTATCTATCTATCTATCTAATCTATCCCAATGGGAGAGCTTGTCCTTTGGCAGTCTGGTCTCTACATGGAGAACCTCCTCAACCCTGGGAAAAATTTATTCCAAGACACACAGAGATTACTAAGGAATGTTGAGTCCACTGATGTTGAAATGAGACAGGAATCTTCCTTCAGGGCCAATAGAGAAAACACACTTTAGAGCAGACACCTAAATTGGGACTTCTAGCTTTCTAACTTTTTCAAGAGCAAATTTCAGCTTATTACACTTAGAAAAGAGGCAGGAGACTGTGAGGATGGTGCAGAGTAGAATCAGGTTCTGATTCGTTGTTAGTAAGGTGGCTGGAGTTGAAGCTGGCACTTAACAGTGACATGGAAAGCTTTTGGTGGCATTGTCCATTATGTATTGGGATGCCAACCAAAAGGTTGGTCGTTAAGATCCACCCACCAGAGCCTCTGTGGAGAAAGCCAAGACATTCCCTCTTCCCGTCAAGGTTTACAGCCTGGTGCCATGACTTCTGATGATTTAACAGCAATGGGTTTGGTTTTTCCTTTGGCAGAAGGCTACAGGTCTTTTGTTCATAGGGTTGCGATGAGTCATGCTCAACTTGATGGCCATCAGCAACAACAATTTACCATGCAATTTTTTTTTTAAGTCTACTTTCTCATATTTCTATTAGAATGTTATCAAGTTTAAAGATCTTATCAAACTTTGTAAATAAATCTGAATAAAATTTAAAAATTACATAAAAATCTCATCAGGATTCAGATTTCAGTTGCCTTAAAATTATGTCAGTTTTGGAAGAATTTACACTTTTCCAAGAATTTTTTGTTTGTTTAAAAGGTTTATATTTGCTATACAAACCATCTTCATATTCATATAGATCTTTTAGTGAGCAACTTTTCTTTCAGTTATCCTCACCAAACATCACAGTGATAGTAGTACAATGGTAGTACATCTGTGTACTGTTGTGTGATGTGTGGTAGTTCTTGCTTGTATGTAGCCAAATTAAAACATACATGTGCCGTCGTATCACCTGTGACTCACAGCAACCGTATGTCCAATAGCTCTGAAGCCAGTGCTGTCCCCAGTTACTGTATCAGTCCATCTCATCTGGGGTCTTCCTTTCCTGTGCTGTCCCTCTACTCTTCCAAGCATGATGTCCTTCAAGGACCAGTCCCTCCTGACCACGTGCCCAAGGTATGTGAGAAGGCGCTTCAAAATCCTAGTCTCAGGGAGTTCTGGTGGCCTAGAGGCAAAGAAGCTACACTGCAATCCCAGGGGTACATGGTTCAAATCCACCAGATGCTGTGCTGGAGAAGGAGGAGTAATCTTCTCCTGTACCAGTCAGATCTGATTTGACGGTACACACACACACACACACACACACACAAATAATAATTTTTTAAAATCCTAGTATCCAAGGAGAAACTTGGTTTCACCTTCTCCAAGACAGACCTCTTTGCTTTCTTGGTGGTCCATGGTATGTTCAGGACTCTTACTGAACACCACAACTCAAAGGCCTCAATTCTTCTTCCATTATCCTTAGTCACTGTCCAGCTCGCTGATGCATAGCAAGTAATTGTAAAGACCATGGCCTGGATTAGGCACACCTAATGCATGGTCTCTAGACATTGTTGCCTCTCAGTCCTCTTGAGAGGGCCCTGACAGCAGATTTTCTCAGTGCAATTGCTGGTGCCAAAAGTGTTGATTTTAAAGCCAAACAAGCTACAGCTAATTCTAGTCATCTGGTGACGTAGTGTGCCACTCTATTTAGACAAGTCTTAGTTACAGCTGTAAAGTCTTGCTTGCTTCTTATAAATGCATCTCCAGGATAAATTGTGGTTATCATTGACTTTTGTCAAAATCTTGTCCTCCCTTATTTTTTTTTCTTGTTAATGATACGGATCAGAGTTTAGCTTTGAGTATTTGCTATATAACAACCCTTTGTTGAGCACTCTTGTTAACTCAAGAAAATGTCACTTTTGTATTAGGAGAATTGTTAGTATTGATCAGTCACTTTCTTCCAGAAAGTGGGTGGGTAGTAAGTACAAAATACTGCATTTAGAGCAAATGACATTTTATAAACAAATTTTTTAGCTCAGAGAGTGCTTTTGAGTTTGTAGAGAGAAAGAGACCAAAAGACTCATTCACTCCTTAGAATAAACTCCACAGGGCTTGGTAAAGGAAGCAACATTAGCAATCTACTTAAAATAATCTATTTAAAATATGGGAAACTGAGGTAGGAAGAAGAAAAATGACCTACCCAAGGCCCCAGTGAAAGACAGAGATAGGAGCGCTTTTGTTGCCTCTGTCACACACTAAAATGAATTCAATTGTGTGAGTAATGGCATCGGGAAACCTTCGTGAATGACTGCTCCTAAGATTCTTTGGGATACGTGGGGCTTATTTTGTTCTGGTAATGCACCTTTTTATTCTTCTTTGGGCCATTTGGGGGTGTGCTTGGGGTTTTTTTTGTCTATACTAGATGGTAAGCTCCTTGAAGGAAGAAGCTACATCTTATCCTCTTGGAGCCAATTTTAATTGTTGAACTCTATGTTCTTATGTTCACGTGCTCTAACCCTTTCAAAGGAGCTGTAGTGGCACAGTGATAAAGCACTTAGCTGCTAACTGAAGGGTTGGTGGTTCAGACCTTGAGAAAGACCTGGTGATTGCGCCCATAAAGATTACAGCCTAGAAGACCCAACTAGAAAATTTGACTCTGTCTCCTGGGGTCACTATGAGTTGGAATTGACTTGGTTGCAACCAGTGACAACTCTTCTTTTTGTTTATTTGTGTTTCATTTATATGCACTGTTTTTCTTTCTCCCTCCTTCCACCTGCCGAACTCACCGAGCCTGTGATTTCCCACCTCCAGCCGCCCCCTCTCCAGCCTCCTCCTCTCCAGCCTCCTCCCCTTCTCTTTTTGTATATCCATACACATCTCACTGGTTATCCCTCTCTGTTTTGGGTTATTTATTAAAAATTATTATTTTAACGAAAGTTTGCAGAAAAGTTGGATTTCCATTCATTCATTGTTGCATTACCCTTCTGTTTTTACAGTAATGACCCTGTTTTTGTTGTTGTTGATTGCCATTGAGTCAAACACAACTCATAGCGACCCTATGAACAAAAGACCTAAAGCCTTTCTATAACTATCGTCATTTCTCAAAGTTCACACAGTATTTTTTCTTATGCACCTGAGTTCACTCAACATAATGCTCTCTAACCTCTCCCATACTATATAGTATTTTGCAAAATCTTGGTTCCTGAGTGTTGCAGAATATTGCCTCATGAGAATGTACCAGTTTTCTCAATCCCCTTGCTTTTGGTTGGACATTTGGACTGCTTCTATGTTCTTTCGATGGTGAATAATACTGCTATGAACATCAGTTTACAAGTCTCAATTTGCTTCTCAGTTTTCTTTTCCTTGGGGTATATTCAAGGGCCTCCGCAAGAAAAGGACTGATAACACAATTACCAAATGGGCATAATATAGGGAAAGGATTTTCACAGAGGAAGATATTTGGATGGTCAACAGACACATGAAGAAATGCTCCAAATCACTGGCAATCAGAGAGATGCAAATAAAAACCACAATGAGATACCATCTCTCTCCAGTAGCAGTGGCAACATTTAACAGGACAGCAGTTAATAAATGTTGGAGAGGATGCGGAGAGATTGGAACTATTATATATTGTTGGTGGAATTGTAAAATGGTACAAGCACTCTGGAAGGCAATTTGGCGTTTCCTCAGAAAGCTGAACGTAGAGATTCCATATGACCCAGCTATAGCAATACCAACCCTTTAAAAAACAAGTTACTAAAAGGAAAACTACCATAAAACAGGCTTATTGTATATTTAAGGAGAACAACTGCAATTCTGTGATCCAGAGAAATTGCCTTGACTTTTGAGAGCTGAGAGAGAAAGAAGACTTAGTAAGTGTCTGGTTTTGGAAGTAGAAGGTGAGAATAAATAAATACTAACCTTAACTTGGCCGGCTAATGGGTGGCCTGTAGACAATGAGAAGACTAACTGTGGCTCTAAAAGAGGAGATTTCCACTAACTTGAGTTAGAGAGATTAGAGTTCATTTATAACTGCATTTGAGTGGAGGCCCTAAAATTTCCTTGTATAACATGAGATGGAAGAGCATGCATCTACAAGGGATAGTTAGGGTTTAATGTCGACATTTTAATCTGTATTTGACTTTACAACCTACCTCAGGATTTTCTAGTTGAAAGTAGATATTATTTTGGTTTTTTTTGTTTGTAGTATAAGGGACCAGGACTTTTCTTTTCCCTTCTTATTGATCAGACTTCTGTGTGATGAAGCAGCAGTAGATGTTTAATTAGTCACCACTGTTTTTTCCAGAGCCTGGGAGAAAGCAATGTTTCTGTTATGTGATTAGATGTCGGTTTTGGTTATTGCACTACCCAGGATTATAAATGATCAGTAATTAGTACTGTGTTTAAGATTCCAATATCAGGTAAGTCTCCTATTCAGCTACTTGCAGAGCAGTCTTAGTGGTGCGATGGTTAAGACATTGGCTGCTAATAGAAAAGTTGGCAGTGCAAACCTACTAGCTGCTTCCCAGGAGAAAGATGTGGCAGTCGGCTCCCATTGAGATAAATAGTCTTGGAAACTGTGGGGCAATTGTACTCGGTCACGTGGGTTTGCTGTGACTAGGAATTGACTTGACCACAATGGTTTCTTACTTTGTTTTAACCACCTTTATTTCAGCAGCAAGGAAATCAAGAGATGAGTTGTTTTGAGGAAGTTCTGAGAGTCAGACCTCTCCAGAGTGCTAAGGAACAACAATGTTGGTCTAGAGACTACGGTGCGCTTGCTCCAGGCCATGGTCATCACAGTTGCTCACTAAGCGAGGCAGACCTGAATGAGATGGATTGACACAGTGACTGTGGCAATAGTGCCAGGTGTGTCAGGCAGTAATGTTGGCTCAGGTTAGGGCAAGGCTCAGGGCTCATAGGGTTTCTATAAGTCATAATCGACTTGATGGCCAGCAACAACTCTACTTGTTGAACATGATCGATGATTCTAGAGTAGAGAGGTGAGCACTCCTTGTGCTCCGTGTGTTCAATCCCAGGTAGAGCCGTGTATGCCCCCACCCTGCCCTCTGAGGCTGACAAGAATGTGGTCTTCATATCGTCACCCTTTGCAAAAGAATAGTATTTCTAGAGCACTCTGCCATTGAGTTTCCCCTTTATTTAATAACTTAATCTTTTCCCAGGTGATGCTATTTTGCGGTTAAAACAAATGCACACAAGCATGCTGTTAATATTTTTTTTAAATGTTGTTTAGGGGGAAAATGATACCAGTTGTTTAACATGTTGCCACATACTTTTTAAATTGATGACCGTGCTTAGAAACACATTTGCGGTCATTTGTGGCAACGTGTTAATAGTTGACTTTGGTTTTTTAAATTATTTTAATTTCTTGCAATTCATGTTTTAAAATTTTATCCTTGTTTATATGCAAAGTTTGTATGTATTGCCCCTCACACCAGATTCCCCCTACCCCCTCAAGCCACCCCATCAAACTGTATGATCCCTGCCCATACTCACCCCTCTGCTCCCCACTACCCCCCTTAGATCCTCATACACATTTTACTAGTTATCTATTTCTATAATAATAGTCTTATACAGTATTTGTCCTTAAGAGACTGAGTTAGTTCGCTTAGCATAATACTTTGCAGTCCCTAATAGTTGACTTTTTAAAAGCTTTAAAACAATCTGATAGTATCAGTAGGAGTAGTTTGGGGGTGGTTTCCCCTTATGAAATTAGCTTTCTTTGTCATTTAGATTTGACTGAATTGTTGTGATAAAAAGTAGACCCTTGAAATTATGTACAGAGAGAAAAATTAGCCAAATTACTGATAAGGCACACCTTACAACACTGTGTGGGCGATGGGTAGACAATCCATGATGAGTCAGGAGTCAAAATTCTGTACCTATGTCTTGCAAGAGCTCTGGTGGCCTACTGAGGAAGGAGTTGTGCTGTCAACCCAAATGCAGGAAGTTCAAATTCTCCACCTGCTCCACAGGAAAAGAATTGGCAGTCTCCTTCCATGCAATATACAGTCCCTTCAAACCTGCTGGAGGGCCAGCTCTGAGATGGTCTGCACAATAGCAATGAGTAAAGTTCATACAAATACATATGAAACATACTCTCCACTTTCCATCCAGGCCTTGGCTTTTTGGTTCTTCCCTTGTCTTTGAAGTCATGTGCAGTTTGCGTTAATGTTTAAGACTCTGCTTCTCTCCCTCCATCTTTACTTCATTCCATACCTTTTCCTCCTGACTCCCTTTCTTTTTCTTTTTTAAAAATTAATGAAAGTTTATAGAGACTTAGGGTTTCTGTTCATTGTACTTTTCTCCCTACCCACCCTCCTTCCCCACCCAATTCACTCTTCTCCTTGAAAAGAAAGAAAAACTCTTTTATTGTTATGCAATCCCTGCCCCCAAGTCCACTCCACTATGCAGCTTTCACTCTGGACTTCTGTAATGACAAGAATACTCATTCATATGTCCCTTTTAAACAGTTCTCTCCCTCATCTGTTTTATTGCAATATATATCATTCCTCCCCTCCTTTTCTGTATTACCTCAACCCCAATGTCAGTCTCGTTTGACAACAGTGGCCCTATGCAATATTTGTCCTTTTGTGTCTGAGATATTTCACTCAACATAATGTCTTCCAGGGTCATCCATTTTGCATAA
This sequence comes from Elephantulus edwardii, assembly GCF_000299155.1. Taxonomy (NCBI): domain Eukaryota; kingdom Metazoa; phylum Chordata; class Mammalia; order Macroscelidea; family Macroscelididae; genus Elephantulus; species Elephantulus edwardii. Next base: position 7,393,102 of record NW_006399881.1, read on the forward strand.
TATTTCATGAGTTCCTTGTTTTTCAATGCAGCATAGTATTCCATTATGTGAGTATACCAGAGCTTCTCTATCCATTCATTTGTTGATGGGCATTTGGATTGTTTCCAGCTCTTTGCTATTGTGAACAAAGCTGCAGTAAACATGGATGTGCATATATCTACTTGGGTGGCAGTTATGGTTTCTTAAGGCTAAATTCACAGTACTGGAATTGCTGGGTCAAATTATATTTCTATTTGTAACTTTTTCAGAAAGCGCCATATAGCCTTCCATAGTGGTTGTACCATTTTACACTTCCACCACCAGTGAATAAGGGTTCCAGTTTCTCCACAACCTCACTAGCATTTGATGTTTGCTGTTCTGTTAAATTTTGCCATTCTGACTGTGAGATGATATTTCATAGTTATTTTGCCTGACTCTCTTTCTAGCCCTCTCTCCCTTAGGACTCATTGCTAACCCTTCATTGTGTTTCCAAGGCTGTTAAGCATCAGTATCATGGGAGGAGATTACCCATTTTTCTCCCTCAGAGTCACTGGTGGATTTGAACCCCCAGAGAAGTGTGGCATCTGTGTTAGCAGTGCAGTGCCCTATGGAATAGGCCAGGAGAGCTCTCCCATTTTACATAACAGGCAAAGTGGGCCAGGAGAACCAGCAGGGTTTTGTTAATTTGGCAGATAGTCTATTTCCAATGGCTTAAAGCAAGACCATATGTTCCTTGAGAATGGGAATATGTTATTTACCTCTCTGACCCTCCTATTTCAGGATGATTCTGAGACCTCCCTTTTGGAATTCCAGAGATGGCATTCAGTTCTCAGTTGTCCAAGTCATTCTGATTTGGGGAAGGTCATTTCACCCTTTTAAGCTTCAATTTTTCCATTACGTGTTGAAAGGTTGTGTGTAGCTCAGAGGGCTTCTTGGTGTCATCTTGTTCATTTCAGTGGATGTGAGATGAAGCGATCATGGTTTTAGACCTGAAAGTTGCAAGCTAAATGATAAGTTTGCTCTAGTATGTTTGATATTCCAAAATAAAGCTTTAACAAATACATATAAAGGAGTCTAGGAAAATATAATGAATAAATTACACTCTTTGACCCACTACCACCTAAGACATTTTAAAGACTAACAATTGCAGATAATATGTCACATATGTCACCTCATTTCAGTTCCATTGTGTATGTGTTCTGAGGAAGAATGGAACTATTTTTTAAACAAATTATTGTTTTGTATATACATTGTGTTTTGTACATTCTTTGATGTTGTTATTACCATCCAGTTGCTTGAGACTCAGCAGTAGCAACTCATAGACAATAGCTTTCAACCCTGCTCTGTCCTGAGCCAACTGAATTGTCTCCAACACATCCATCCCCATTATCCCAGTTACTGTGTCAATACATCATCTCCAGGGTCTTCCTTCCTTGTGTTGTCCCTCCACCCTTAAAAGCATGATGTCCTTCTCCAAGGACGATTCCTTCCTGGCCACGTGCCAGAAGTATGTGAGATGGAGCTTCAAAATCCTACCCTCCAAGGAGAAACTTGGTTTCACCTTCTCCAAGACAGACCTATTTGTTTTCTTGGCAGTTCATGGTATATTCAAGACTCTTCTCCAGCATCACAACTCAAAGGCATCAATTCTTCTATCATCCTTACTCACTGTCCAGCTCTCTGATGCATAGGAAGTAATTGTGAAGGCCATGGCCTGGATCAGGTACACTTTAGACTGGCATCGTTGCTCTCCAGTACTCTGGAGAGGTCCCTAACAGCAGATTTTCACAGTGCAATTCATCTTTTGATTTCCAGGGTACAGGCACTATGGAACCAAGTAAGCTGAAGCTGTTAACAATCTCATTCTCTTTACCGTCTATCATGATGCTGCTAATTGGCCCAGTGGTGAGAATCTTTGTTTTCTTGATGCTGAGCTTCAATACATATTGAAAACTGCAGGTCCTGACTTCCTGCAGCAAATGCATCAGGCCCTCCTCATTTTTGGCAAGCAAGGTTGTGTCATCTGCATAACATAGGTTGTTGATGAGTCTTCCTTCCTCCAGTCCTGATGCCACATTCCTCCTTATAGAGCCCAGCCTCCCAGATGATCTGTTAAAAAAAAAAAAAATTGAAAAGATACGGAGATAGGATGCATTCCTGGCATACACCTTTCCTGATTTTGAACCATGTAGTGTTTCTTTGTTCTGGTCCAAGTATAGGTTTTGCATAAGCACCATCAAGTGCTCTGGAATTCCCATTCTCCTCAAGGTTAACCACAATTTGTTGTGATTCACATAGTCAAATGGCCTTGCATGGTAATATGTTGCATTTTACATAATTAATTACCATTGTTGTGACTCTTGGTGACTTGAGTAAGAGAACTTTCCTTCTGCTTTATTTTCTGATGGATCTGGTTGAGAATAAATAACCTTCGCCTGCCATTAAAATTAATGTTTCTAGAAAATTCTAAAGATTCTTTGTAGAAACTTCTCTTTATCCTTTAGACCTCAGTAAGTATAGAAACACAATCCTCAGGCTAGAGGGGTGATCTGAAACCTGTCCAACTTTTATCCTCCCTGAGTGTGTGTTTGTTCGAGGATTTGCCCTGTGCCAGGCATTGCTGTAGCAATTAGCTGTTGCTGCAATAAAGCTGTGTTGCATATACCCACAAAGTCTCACTGGCATATATGTTAGGAAGCACCTACTGCTTCTGGATCTGGAGTCAACCGGAGGCTGCCTGAGCAGCTCCCCTCATTTTAGCTGGGCTTCCTCACGTGTCCCGAGGTCAGCTAGCATTCGGCTTTATTTGGGGTGGCCTCAGCTGTCATGCCTGAGGTGACTCAGCTCTGCTCCATGTGTCTCCAATCATCCCGGAGCTTTTCTTGGCCTTATTACTACAGAAATGGCGGAGGTGCAACAGAGACAGTGGAACACGGAGTTCACTTAGGCAGCTCTCGTGAGCTGCACAGTGGCCCTCCGTTTCACTGTGTTTGCAAAGGAAGGGGAATTTTGTGTTTGCGTGGAGGGGGAATCTAATGTTTTTAAGGGGGCATTCTAAAATTCATAGAACAGAGGGCATGCTCACATACAGGGAAGAATGAAAAAGTACGGCCTTAGTGCCTGACTAGGCTAGCTCTGTGGTCTGTGCAGAGTATTACTGTACAGACAGCTACACGACCCTTCACAGAGCTCATCATCCCAGAACTGGAAAACCCCCAAGGTTCAGGGAGGTTATGTGACCTAGTCAAGACCACCTTTCTAGTCTGAATGGTTCTGTTTGGTTTTGAACCTGGATCTGTCAGCCTCCTTCATTCACACTCCCTTCCCTTGGCTCCTATTAGGCATGAACCACTTTGGATTATCAGCTCTTTCTAAAAACATTCTCCTTTGCTTTCTGTGCCTCCGTGTTTGGCTTCATTACTGCCCTGCTTCTCCCCTTTCTCTGTATTTTGCTGACTCCTCTTCTCAAATGTAAGCTGTTTGCATGGTCTTGTCTTCGACACCTTTTTATTTTGTCTACCCGATCCTGGGCTCTGCCAATGCCGTCAAGCACACAGCCCTGAAACCTAAATTCTGGGCCAGGCCTGTCCTTGGTATAGCTGTTCCCGCCTGCTCTCAGACACAGTGTGCTGACTGCTTTCAGCTGCAAGTCACAGACACCCTGTTGCAGCCCAGCTTAGGTCAGAAGGAAATGTCTGTCTTGCACAACAGGAAATTGAGAGGCAGGGCAGACTCCTGAGCCTAGCTTTCTTCTGCCTTTCCCTGCCTCTTGCTGAGTGAGTTGCCTTTCGCCTCTAGCCAGCAGCTGGGGCAACAAGATTCCTGGCTTACATCTAATGTGAAAGAGCAGGGGCTTCTCTGGAGACACCCTGGAAACATTCAGCTTTGCTCCTTGCTGTGCACCTCTAGTGTAAGGCTGCCTGTCCGTTCCTACCCCATCCCTGGTGCTACCTAGCCTGTGTCAGGTGGGCTGTGCTAGAACAGATGATGAGAGGCAATTGCTGTGTGTCCACTGGCCCCACACAGATAAGCTCCAGTCCACGCTCCTGCCGCTTCTCCATTCTGCTCTCTAGTCATTAGCATCATCAACCTTCAGTTCCTCCCATCATCATCTCAGTGCTGCTTTTGACTCCCCCTCCTTCATCATCGTCTCCTTCATAACTAGCTTGCTCTTTCCTTTGTGTTTGAGGTCTTTAGTGAAGGCCTGCTGTGTGCTGAATGCTGGGCTAGTCTCAGTGGTGCACAAGTAGACTGCTCGGTGCCTGCTGTCAAGAGTCATAGATTTGGGAGGGAGGCAAGGGCTTAAGCAGTTCCCAGCTGGTGTGCATAGAGGAGAGAGAGAGAGAGAGAGAGAGAGAGAATGAGAGAGAATATGAATGAGAATATGCGCACTATTCAGTGGGTGGGGGTGCTGGTGGTCCAGTGGTAAGGAGCTGCGCTGCCAACCAAAAGGCATGTTGTTGGAATCCACGAGAGAAAGATGAAGTCACCTTCTGTGTAAATACAACCTCTGAAAAACTCTCTTGAGGATCAGCTATGAGTCAGTTCCAGTCCGACAATATATCATAACTATTGTAGACCATTAGAAAATGCTGTTTCTGCCCCCTAGGAGGCTTAATCATACAAAAGAAGATCTACTGAGAACTTTAAAATAAACCTCTTGAGGAAAAGGTGAGTTGTATTGAAGAGCTGAGGTGAAGAATCCAGACAGAATCAATCAATCTCAGAATATTTCTCTCTCTCTCCCCCCCCCCGTCTTTGTCTCTCATTTTCATTCCTCTCATTTTCTTTCCCCCCCCTCTCTCATTTTCATTCCACGACTCAATCTGTTTATTTCATGACACTCCGTTCCCTTCCACAGAGCAGGGGCTAAAAGTGCAGATCAGTTTGGAAAAGGAAAAGTCTAAGTGAGAGTCTCTCTTTCTCTTTTTTCCCCCCTAATAACATACCTCTGCTGCTCTCACCTTTTCCAGAGAAGGTAAGATGTGTTTGTTTAAATAAGGAGAAATATATTTTCATTGACCAAGTAGTTACTATGTAAGGGGAGAGGGATCTCCTTAGACATTCTCTAGCAAACCAACCTTCTCTCTCTCCACATTGCTCACTTGATACATGGCCTTCTCAGGAAGTTGTCCTCCCACAATCAGCCAATAGCAGCCCCTATAGGAAGTCCACAGTGGTGGGCTTAGTCGCTGTCATTACCACCAAGCAAGTTGGCTTTTGTGCTATTGTGGTATTTTGACCTCCCTGCTCTGTGTGTGTTGTGCATTCTTTTAGACTCACCCAAATGTTCTTAGGCTTCTAAAAAGGATGCATGCTTACTGCAAATTATTAAAATGGTAAAGGAAAGGCATGGTGCCAAGAGTGATATGAAGTTCCTGGCCCCTTCCCCAGCAATACCCCCCAGAGGTCACCTGCTGCATGATTTTTTTCAGCAGAAGGTGCTGGTACCTGTTCAGGTTGAACATGCGGTTGTAGATACTCATCCACAAAAAGTTCAATCTCAGACAGTATGATTCAGTCATCTAAGGATAGATACGTGTTGGTGTTTTTATAACTATACATGAGCCCACAGTGTTTATATTATATTTTAATTTGTTGTATTAAAGTGAAGGGAAAAAAAACATGGCAACCTTGCCATCAGCTGGAGTAGGAAGTGACTGTTTAGTAGTTCATTGTATGACAGACCAGGAGATGAAGAGCCCATCCCTAAGCGAAGAGTACTGCAGATGATTCTGATTTTTCGCTCTCTTAAAATAGAGGATTGGAATGTATAGATTCAATTCTGTATTTTTATTACCATATAACATCATTCCTGAAGAAAGCAAAAAGTCATAAGAAATATAGGAAAGAAAGAAAAACCAGAATGGATGGCAGAAGAGAGTCTGAAATCTGCTCTTCAACATAGAGAAACCAAAATGAAGGGAAGAAATGAAGCATGAGTGCTGAGCAAGAAATTTCAAAGAAGATAAAATATGCACAGATCAAGAGCTAGAAGACCAAAAGGTAGAACATACTAGAATTTCTCAAACTGAAAGACGTGAAGAAAGATAACGCAAGTCTTAAGTTGCAACATTGAAGGCATTCTGTGGGCAAAACATTGAATGATGCAGTAAGCAACAAAAGAAGAGGCAAGAAATACACAGTGTGACTGTTCCAAAAAGAGGGAGTCTACACGAGACCATTTCCGGAAGTAGCATATAATCAAGAACCAGTGGATTCAGAAGGGGCAGTGGAATGCAGTATCTCATTGCTGATGTCAGATGGATCTTTGCTGAAAGCAGAGAATACCAGAAAAATTTTTATCTGTGTGTAAATGTCCAGAAAGGGAAGGAGAAGTAGGTGTGTTGGGGGGGAGTGGCATATGACAAGGTTGCAGGGTTTGATAGGAGGAGGAAGGGGGTGAAGGAATTATGAAAAGATGGGCAGTAGTAGGCTTAGATTAATGGTGATTAATTGTAAAGACAGTATTTTCAAAGTTCATTATATGCAATGCAATATTATTTCAGTGAAGAAAGGGACACTGCATGGTTTAAAATCAGGAAAGGTGTGGGTCAGGATTGTAGCCTTTCTCTAGTACTTTCTGTATGCTGAGCCGATCATTCTAGAAGCTAGACTGCATGAAGAACACAGCATCAGAATTGGAGAAGGACTCCTTAACAGCCTGTGTTATGTAAATGACACAATCTTTCACAAAGTGAAGGACTTGAATCACTTACTGAAGATCTAAGACTACAGTCTTCAGTATGGATTATATCTTGTTATCAAGAAAACAAGTCTTCATCACAGGACCAAGAGGCAGCATTCATGTTAGATGGAGAAAAGATTGAAATTGTCACAGACTTCATTTTCCTTGGATTTGTGGTCAACACCCATTGTACCAGCAGCCATTGAATCAAAAGATTTGCATTCATTTGACAAATCTACTTTCAAGGACCTTTGAAAGAAAATTTTCTTTTCCTTATACCATCATTCCTTTATACAGTAATTCATATACATTGTTTCATTTATATACATTTTGGTTTATACAATCATTTCTGTATATTTTTTCTTATCTAATTCATTATTGTTGGTCTTTTAGATTTATTTCCCTGTCTTCTCAACTCCCCACTGTACCTTACCTATTACTTTACCCCCTCCCCCCATCACCCTGGTAATCTTTGCTGTCCTAGTGATTTCCTCTTCCTTCTTCCCACACCCCTTCTCCACTTGCCCCTTTTAGACAGTTATATGTATCTTGTTCTCTTTGCTAACTGCAATAGCCTTATTGTCTTTTTCTCAGTTCTTCCCAGGTTGATCTTTGGTGTTTCCTCAAAAAACTGAGCATAGAAGTCCCTTATGACCCAGCCATTCCACCTGGGAATATACCCCAAGGAAATCAGAGCTGAGCCATAAACAGATACATACACCTATCTTCATGGCATCATTATCCCCAAAGCCAAAAAGAAGGAACCAGCCCAGATGTACAATATAAAACAAATGGATGGAGAAACTGGTATATTCACAGAGCAGAATACTATACAGCACTAAAGAACAATGTTGTAAAATATGACACAACATAGGAGGCTCTGTGAGAGCATTATGCTGAGTGAAGTAACTCACGAAAGGACAGATACTATATAAGATTATTTCTGTGAAAATGGGGATAACTGAGGGGAGGGGCTAAGTAGAAAGGAATAGACAACACTACAAAGATCAAGGATCTCTTTAAAGAGCAGGAAAGTCGGGTTAAGGACCAAGATGAGTCTGATCTAAGCCATGATATTTTCAGTTGTTCAGTGTGCATCTGCTGATAGCTGGTACCAAGGAAATTAATTGTGGATCCAGGTAAGATGAAGTCATTGACAGTTTCAGTTTTTTCTCCTAGTAGTCCAATGGTAAGAATCTTTGTTTTCTTGACATTGAGATGCAGTCCTCGCTGAGGGCTGTATTCCTTCATCTTCTGCAACAAGTGCTTCGTGTCTTCCTCATTTTCAGCAATACAATCAAGTGCTCTGAGACTTTTCAATTCAATTCTTTTCAATGTCAGCCATAACTTGTTGGGATCCACACAGTCAAACGCCTTTGCATAGTCAATAAAGAAGAAATAGACATTCTTCTAGTACACTTTCAGCCAGGATCCATCTGACATCAGAAATCATATTCCTGTTGCCACAACCTCATTTAAATCCTGCTTGAACTTTTGGCCATTTCCTGTCTATGTACTGTTCTAGCCATTTTTTTAATAATCTTCAGTAGTATTTTGCTTGCATGTGATATTGATGGTATTGTTTAGTAGTTTCTATATTCTACTGGATCACTTTTCTTGGGAATGGGAACAAATATTGACCTCTTCCAAACCATTGGTCAGACAACTGTCCTCCAAATTTCTTGTCATAGTCTGGTGAGCGCATCCAGGGCTGCATCTGTTAATTGAAACAGGTCAGGTGGTATCCCATCCATTCCTGGGGCTTTCTTTTTTGCCAAAGCCTGCAACGCAGCTTCCACTGCCTCCTTCGTTTCCTTTGGTTTCTGTTCATATGGTACTTCCTGAAATTTTTCAGTGTCAATCAGTTCTTTTTGGTACTGTGATTCTGTGTATTCTCTCCATCTTCTTTAGATGCTTTCCGGGTCATTCAATATATTGCCCATAGCATCTTTCAATATATGACACATGCTTAAACTTGTTTTTCAATTCTCTCAGCTTGAGAAATGCAGAATGAGTTCTTTATTCCCTGATTCCAGCTCTCTTCACATGCCTTTATAATACTTTGCTTTGTCTTCTCAAACTGACCTTTGAAACCTTCTTTTCAGCTCTTTTGGCTTCTCAATGCTCTGGTGCAATTTTTAGAGTCTCTGCTGCCATCCATTTTGGCTCTTTCTTTCTCCTCTGTCTTTGTAATAACTGCTTTCTTCCTGGATGGTATTATTGGTATCATCCCGTAACTCAACTTGTCTTGAATCATTGGTGTTCAGTACTTCAAACCTTTACTTAAGAATGGAAACAGAAGCCGGGAAATCAGGAGACATAATTGCACTGAGAAAGTCTGCAGTCAGGGACCTCTCCAAATTATTGAGGAGTAATGGTATCAGTTTGAAGACTGAAGTAGGTCTGATTCAGGCCATGGTCTTTCTGATCACTTGCTATACATCTGAGAGCTGGACAATGACTAAGGATGACAGAAAAAGAATTTATGCCTTCGAGCTGTGTTGTTGGAGAAGAGCGCTGAACATCTCATGGGTGGTCAAAAGAATAAACAGATATGTCTTTGAGAGGGTGCAGCCAGAGTGCTCTGTGGACATACTACGGACATATTGCTAGGAGGGGCTATTCCTTGGAGAGGGACATGATGCTGGGAAAGGTAGAAGGTTAGTGAAGGAGAGGAAGACCCTCAACCAGGTGGATTGACATGGTGACTGCCACAGTGGGCTCTAGTGTGTCAGGAACTATGAGGATGGCACAGGATAGGACAGGGTTCAGATCTGTTTAAAGTCGCTGTAGGTTATACTTGAGGGCATCTAACAACAATAGCATACATCTGAAAGTTGAACAATTAATGATGAAAATAAAAGCATAATCAATCAATGCCTTTGAACTGTGTTAGTGAAGAGTATTGAATATCCCATGGACTGCTAAAGGAACAAATCTGTCTTTGAGGAAGTGCAACCAGGGTGCTCTTAGAGGCAAGAGTAGTGAAGCTTCATCTCACATACTTTGGGCTCCTTGTTAAGAGGACCCTATCCTTGGAAAAATATTTCATGCTCAGAAAAGTAGAAGGTCATTGAAAGAGAGGAGGACCCTTGATGAGATGGATTGACCATTGACTGCTACAGTGTACTTGAGCATGGCAGAGCTCCTGAGAATTCCACAGCACAGGGCATAATGGTTACCCATGGTGAACAGTGATTGGTGGAGCTCCCAGTTTAAGACAGGTTTGGAAGCAGGAGTGGCATCCACTTCCTAAACAACATGCCTCCCGAAAGTCTATGAACTTTGATAAATGTCAATAGTTAGGAAAGGCTTCAGGCCTTTTGTTCCTAGGGTTGCTATGAGTTGTGCTTGACTCGATGGCAAACAACAATAACTGCATTTATATATGTTGTTGAATCCTTTGAGTCAGAACTGACTCATAGCTTAACCCTCCAGCAGATTTTCAGAGGCAATAAATCACATGGATGTTTCTGTAAATAAATCACTGTAAATATGCAAAGGTACAGATATTTTTGCACATTTATGTTATTTGGAGTATGTTGTTGTTGTTGTTGTTGTTATGTGTCGTCGAGTCGTTTGCGACTCATAGCGACCCTATGTACAACAGCCCTAAACCGTGCTCTATCCTGTGCCAGTCTCATTGCCTCTGACACACCCATCCCGATTACCCCAGTCACTGAATCAGTCCACCTCATAGAGGGTCTTCCCCTCCTGCGCTGTACCTCTACTCTACCCAGCATGATGTCCCTCTCTAAAGACCTGTCTCTCCTTACAACATGTCCAAAGTATGGTAGACGAAGCCCCAGAATCCTTGCCTCCAAGGAGCAGCCTGGTTTAACCCTCTCTAGGATGAATCTGTTTGTTTTCTTGGCAGTCCATGGTACATTCAATACTCTTCTCCAGCACCACAGCTCAAAGGCATCAATTCTCCTTCTATCCTCCCTAGTCATTGTCCAACTCTCTGATACATAACAAGTGATTGCAAAAACCATGGCCTGTATCAGACACACCTTAGTCTCCAGAGAGACACCGTTGCTCTTGAGTACTTTAAAGAGGTCCCTAACAACAGACTTTCCCATTGCAATACGTTTTTTGATTTCCTGGCTACTGGTGCCAAGAGAATTTGGAGTATAACTTCTTAAAATTGGAATTGCTTTTATTTTTGCTTGTGTACATATTTTAAGAATTTGTCAGACGTCTTTCCTGGAGGAGCTTACTCACCCAGGGGCCTTTAGCATATAATGATGCCACAAAAATGTGACCCAGGGTCATGATAGACACCACCTCCAGGGAAGGTGCCCCTTCATCAAGCATGGGTATGCTTACTACATGGGTGGCTTTGCGGTTGCAGAGATGGAAAGGCATGTGTATCAAGAATAACAGTGCCTCTTAGGAGGGCGAGGGGGAAGCCCTGAGGCTCATGGAAGACATAGGGAGCTACCTATCCCACTCTAGGGGTGGGAGGAAGCCTCCCTGTTTAGGAGAGGGAGAGAAACATGGGGCCAGCATGGTGGTGGGTGCGGCAATGGCAGATGTCACCTTCCAGTGAGCTGTGCTGGCCTTTATGGAAGGGAATGTGGGCATTCAGCTCGGCTGAGCCAACATGCCAGATGACAGAATGCGGCTCTTGCCAGCCAATGACCTGGGTAGTCAGAAGGCACCTGGCTCGCTGCCTTGTGCACACGCTGCCATGTGGCCCATTGCAGCTCATAACTTGGTAAGCTGCCCCAGGCGGTTCTTTTGTCATGACGTGCCTCTCCAAAGTCTAGGAAACATCCCAATGAAGAGTCCAAATGGTGTTTACTGCTTTGTTCCTTGTTTCTGTCACAGACACTCAATTTCCCCCTGCACCTTTGTGTTTCCTTGGAAACCATAATCTTGAAAGCAGATGTTATGGTGTCTTAGATGTCTGACGCTGCTGTAACAGAGATGCCACAAATGGATAGCTTTAATAAACACACATGTATTCTCACAGTTTGGCAATCCAAATTCAGGTGTGAGCTCTAGGGCGCAGTTCTTTCTCTTTCCCTCTCCCTCATCCTCTCTTTTTTCCCCCTCTCCCTCTCCCCCTCCTTCTCTTCCTCCGTCCATCCGTCTGTCTGCCCCTCCCTTCTTCCTTTTCTCCTTCCCTCTCTGTGTCTATCAGTCATGGAGGAAAGTCCTTTTTTTCTTCAGCAGCTGTAGACCTCAAATTCTATATGTGATCTTGCAGGGGCAGGGGTGTCTTTGTGGGGTCTTCATGTGTCTTGGCCTTCTCCAGTGGCAAGTACCTGTGTGGAACAGTGGCCCAAGCCTGAAAGGACCCATTTAACTCCTGACAGGTCTTTCTTCCCTTTCTGCTGCATTTTTTATTAAAGAACATACAAAATAAAAGAATAATCAATTCATCCTGGAAAGGGTTAAACCAGGCTGCTCCTTGGAGGCAAGGATTCTGTGGCTTCGTCTGACATACTTTGGGCATGTTGCAAGGAGGGACAGGTCCTTGGAGAGGGACATCATGCTTGGGAGGGTGGAGGGACAGCGCAGGAGGGGAAGACCCTCTATGAGGTGGATTGATTCAGTGACTGGGGTAATCGGGATGCGTGTGTCAGAGGCAGTGCGGTTGGCGCAGGATAGAGCAGGGTTTAGGGCTGTTGTGCATAGGGTCACTATGAGTCGCAAACGACTTGACAGTGCAAAACAACAATAACAACAACAACGTGAAACTGAATTGGAGTCCGTAGCTCAGGGAGGGGAAGGCTTGGAAGATGGGACACGGTGGTGGCCACAGCCATTTCCTTGTCTTCGTTTCTTTGCTCCAAGGAGGCTGGCTCCAATGGCAGGTGTGAAGGGAGTGGGGTTTCCGAGGCTGAGCTTGTCCCAGAAATCCCTGGCAGTTCTTTCTTGATGATACTGAGGTCCTTCGTTTCAGATCCTCCTCCTCCCCTTTTGTCTCTAGTGAAGTAAAAGGTGCTACAGGCCACGTGGTGGGAAGCTCCCCTTTGATGCATCCATGCTCACTTGTTAAACACTACTACAGTAACTGATAGTACATATTTCTTCAATAATAAGAATATCTACTGTGCTTCTCTCTTACACTTTAATAATGTTCACGTGGCAGTAATGAATGCTGAGGTGTGAGAAAAGAATAATATTAGCTGTGATGATTAAAGTTGTTTGCCAACTTAGCTGGAACACGATTTTTCATGGTTAGCAGCTATATAATGATGTGATTTGGTAGTTTTACAGTAGTGTAATTTGGCAGTTAGATAATGATGTAGTCAACTTTTCATTGTGTTATTTAATGTGGTCATTGTCCATTTTCACTTAATGACCTGGTCTTTGTAACCTAACTATGTTGATAATAAGGAGGGGGTGTATTGTAGAAGCACAAGTGATTAATATTCTGTATCAGCACTCTTGGTACCAGCAGCCAGGAAATCAAAAGACGAATTCTATTGAGAGTATCTGCTGTCAGGGACCTCTCTAGAGGACTGAAGAACAATGATGTCAGTCTAGAGACTGAGGCACACCTGATCCAAGCCAGAGCATCAGAAATCTGGACAGTGACTAAGGATGATAGAAGAAGAATTTATGCCTTTGAGCTGTGGTGCTGAAGAAAAATATACCATGGATTGCGAGGAAAACAAACAAGTCTGTCCTGAAGAAGGCGAAACCAGGCTTCTCCTTGGAGACAAGGATTGTGAAGCTTCATCTGACATAGTTTGGACATGTTGCAAGGAGAGACCAGCTTGGAAAGGGACGTCATGCTTGGGAGGGTGGAGGAACAGCACAGGAGAGGAAGATCCTCGACGAGATGGACTGATTCAGTGACTGAGGTAATGGGGGTAGGTGTGTCAGAGACAATGAGATTGGCTCAAGATAGAGCAGGGTTCAGAGCCGTTGTTCATAGGGTTGATGTGAGTCACAAGCAACTCGACGGGACAGAACAACAATTGATATATTAAATAGCAAGATCTGGCATAGAATGTAAAATCATAGTTTTGAACTAGGGATGAATATAAATGGTATTTCAGGACAACTGCAGCAACTGTAATTAAAAACAAATATTTATCCATGTAATGGAAATAATAGGGAGTTCTGGTGGTTTAGTGGTAAAAGAAACTGTACTGCAATCCCGAAGGCACACTGTTCGAATACACTAGCTGCTCCGTAAGAGAAGGATGAGCAATCTCCCGTGTGTGATTAACAGCCTCTGAAAACGCACTTGTGGGTCAGCTGTGTATCGGGTCTGACTTGATTGTTCACAACAGCAACAAAAATATGAAATAAAATCAACAGGGGCCACTTATTCCAGTGTGCTTTGCAGTTTTTAATCTTAGTTGAAGAAAAGGCCAACTTTCAGTTAAAAGATAGTGAAAATAAAAATGTAATCTTATTTATGTTTAAGTGTTGACTTTATGGATTCTGCCCACATCTCTGGCTAGGAGCTTCTATATTTTAGTTTCCAAAGGAGAAATTGCAGAGGTGAAAATCTCCACTTACATCAGGAAATTGGTGAATATCTGGATGTCCCTCCTTATTTATCCTGATAAGGTTAAGAAGGTAACCTCTATGTTAAAATTTGATTCCCTGCAATAAAGATCTGTCCATGTTCCAGAGAGAGAGAGAGATGTGGAAGATTTTATCAGTCCCTAAGTCTCCCAGTATCGTGCTCAATTTTTTTTATTGATTTTAAGAAATGGGAAAAATCTTGGTTTTTGAGACATTTTCTTCCTAGAATTCTGTTAGGAATAGTCAAGAGAGATGTAGCCCAGCCGAGGGCTTTTAGGGTTTTCAAGACCTTTGTCACAATCTCCAACATATTGTCCACCCGCCTTTGTTCCCCTCTCTCCCTTTCCTTACCTTTGTCTTGGCCTCTCCCTTCATCCACCTGCTCCCCCCTCCTGCTCCCTTTTCTGCTGTCTTGTGGATCTGAGCAAGCAGAAATTGTCAACAATCTCAGTCTCTTCTCCATCTATCATGGTGCTGCCAGTTGACCCAGTGGTGAGAATCCTCGTTTTCTTGATGCTGAGCATCAATCCATATTGAAGACTGCAGTCCCTGACCTTATGCAGCAAGTGCTTCAGGTCCTCCTCAGTTTCAGCAAGGAAGATTGTGTCATAGGCATAACAGGTTGTTAATGGGTCTTTCTCCAATCCTGATGCCACATTCCTCTTCACAAAGTCTAGCCTCCCTAATGATCTGTTTGTTCTGCATATAGATTGAAAAGGAATGGAGACAGGATGCATCCCTGACACACAGTTCCTGATCCTGAACCATGCAGTGTTTCCCTGCTCTGTTCTGACGACTGCCTCCTGGTCCTAGTGTAGGTTTCACATGAGCACAATTAAGTGTTCTAGGATTACCATTCCTCTCAAGGTCAGCCACAATTTGTTGTGATTCACACAGTCACATGCCCTCGCATAGTCTATGAAGCACAGACATTCCTCTGGTACTCTGCTTTCTGCCAAGATCCATCTAACATTGTACATGCAGTTGTCATGAGTTGTGCATGCTTAATGTCAATGAGTAACATTATTTCCATAGCCTGGCTATATCATAATTTAGGTAGCTTTTTTGTGTGTTTTATTGACTATACAAAGGCATCCAGCTGTGTGGATCATAATAAATTATGGTTAACATTGAGAAGAATGAGAATTTCAGAGCACTTAATTGTATTCATGTGGAACCTGCACGTGAGCCAAGAAGGAATTGTTCCCAATTGAATAAGCATATACTGCATGGCATAAAAAAATCAGGGAAAGTGCATGTCAGGATTATAGCCTTTGTACCTATGCAGTCTGTATACTGAGCAAACCAGGAAGCTGGAATATATGAAGGAGAATGTGGCATCAAGACTAGTGGAAGGCTCTTCTGCAGCCTACATTACGCAGATGGCACAATCTTCTTTCTGTAAACAAAAAGGACTTGAAAGACTGACTCCAGAACAACTGCTAGAGTCTTCAGTGCGGATTATGCCTCAGCACCAAGAAAATCAAAGTCCTCACAACTGGACCAATAGGCAGCATCATGATAGATGGAGAAAAGATTGAAGTCGTCAATGATTTCAGCTCACTTGGATCCCTAAGCGGCACCCATGGAAGTAGCAGTCAAGAATAAAAAGGTGTGCCAATCCACTGCTGAGGACCTCTTTAAAATGCTCCTAAGCAAAGAGGTCAGTTTAAAGACGAAAAGGTGCATTAAAGAGCCAACAGTGAATTTAAAGAACCAGAGCGATTCAGCCTTTGGGTTAGCAGGACCGCTCCCTACTGACTGTACCACTGCAGCCCCCTGTTGGCTGTAAAAGTGGCCTCTGTTTCCTGTAGCTCTGAAAATGCCATGTAGCACTGAGTGTTAGCGCACATTGGTGGATATCCTACTTAACACCATGTTGAGGCTTCGACTAACACACACACTCTCTCTCTCTCTCTCTCTCTCTCACACACACACACACACATACACTCTTTCTCTCTCACACACACAAACCCACCCCCAACCCCATCTGTGCCCTTCTGCATGCGTGGGTGTTTGTGTTCATAAAGCTGTGACCCACAGACAAAAGGGTGAAGTAAGTCTTCATTTATCAAGAGTGTATTGAGTGTGTACCCTCAAAGTTTTTGAACTGTGTGCTGGGGATTGAAGATCAGAAAGAGAGGGACTTAAAACCCAGAGGAGGCCACAGGCGTATCACCTGCTGCTGCTGTGCATACCTGTATTCATGTCTGTATATTGACCTTTTCCCCCCATGGGCTATGATCCTACTCAGCTTTTATGTTTTCTTTCTGTTGGACTTTCCCTGTCTTGTCTTGTGTTGGGCCATCTGCTTGCTTCCAGGATCCCTCCACCAGGTTGTCCTGCACAACCCTGACACCCGGCTCTTCTCCCTGGAACCCTGTCCCCATCACATCTTCTCACTAACCTTCCCGGAAACTTCCTCTGCTTCCTTACTACCCAGGTAATAAAGCCCTTAGGTTAGGGATCTCTGATGGTGCACTGATTAAACACTCAGTGCTGACCGGAAGCTTGGTGGCTCCAATTGACTGGCCACTCGGCAACTGAAAAGACCAGTGACCTGTCCCAGGAAAAATGACAACCAGCCTAGGAAACCCTGACTAGAGTCTGTATGAGTCAGACTAAATCTGAACGTGCACCCCAGCATACGGAGCCCTGGAGGCAAACTGGTTAAGTTCAGTCCTTCCAGTCTCCATCCTGTGGGTCAGTTCTACTCTGATGTGACACCGCAGCATGCAACAACAACAGCCCTACCTTGGCGTCCACAGTTACCCTAGAAGCACCCTCCAAGGCTACCTCCCAATATTATCCTGGTCCGGGAGAAGAAGAGGGTAGAAAAACAACTTACTTTGCACATATACCGGGACCAGCTGACCTTTGACCTTTTGGGGTGAATCCATAAAGATGGGATGGAGGGGTGGCATGAGAACTTGAGGTGAGGCTATAGCATGCCTAGCACAGTTCCTGGCACAGAGGACACATCTCATCAGTGTGAACATTCCTCATCCCCAAGAAGATCCTCTCATGGCTCAGAGGCCTGGATAGGTGGCTCCCTCCAGTGTGACTTTTTCCTCCTGTCTGCTAGCAGCACATGGGAGGAAAACACACACTGGCATAGCTGTAGCCCTTTGAAATGATCTGTGCCTTTGATGTAGCAGGAAAATGGATTAGCCGTTTTCTGCCGTGCAGATATGTTCATTATACACATCCCTGTGACAATCAAGCAGGTTCATCTCCAGGGACCAGATAGTGCTGGTTAATGAAATCCTGTGCATTTCCATCATGACAGTCCAGCCACAGCCAAGAGGCATTTACACAGACAGACCCAGGGTTTTCTTTGGTGGGATGCCACCACCTTCTGAAGTGCTTCTCTTCCTCCGGGTTCCATGGCCTCAGCGCACTAGGAGGAATGGGCATTTTCCAGCGGAGGGGATGACAGAGCATGCGCGGGAGCAGTTACTCAGCTGCCTCGTCCTGTTCACCTAGAATCCACGGGAGATCCCAGGCAAGATAGGCGCCTCGCCACATTTATTTCATTTTATTTGGGTTGTTTTTCCACCATGAAATAGGAAACTGGACCTCTTGCATAAATTAAGAACAGCTAAATAATAAGCTAAAGAACAGCTTCTTCCAAAATTGGGCAATCGGCTCATAAACTTGGGGGAGGCTGTTGTTACACCCCTCGACAGAGTTTGCTAATGAGTCGGCAGTGTCCACCTTCCCCCCCCTGCACCCCCCAGCAAGCCGGGGCCCAGAACAGGGGGTGAGAGGGAGAAACTCCTGAGGGCCGCTGTCCAGCAGGGCTGGAGACACAGCTGCCACCACAGCCTCCTCTCTCTTTATATGCCATAGAGTACTGTTGAATATGTAGATCCTTGGCCCCCGTGGGACAAGATGCTCAGTGGAGGCTCAAATTAACTTGGTCCTGGAAAAGTCTTATTTATCTTTGACCTAATAACTCCTCCCCTGGCCATGAGCCTGTCTAAATGTCTCTCAACCCTGGCTGTAGGCTAGAACCTCCCCCCTCAAGGGAGCTTTTAGAAACCTAAGTATCCAGCTGTGCCCCAGTCCAACTGAACCAGAGCCTGTGGGGGGGGGGGGAACGACTCAATCATTAGGTTGTTTCTCTTTATCTTATAATGTTTGAAATTTTCAGATGTTCAGAAGCGTCGTAATAATAGCACAGTGGATTCCTTTGTATAGGATAATGGATACTCTGCACCAGTTCTTAGCGTTTTGCCACACTTGGTAGCAGCAGTCATGGAATCAAAAGGTAGCCTTGCACTGGACAAATATTTTTTGCCAGCACCACAATTCAAAGGCATTGTTCCTTCAGTCTTCCTTATTCATTGTTCAACTTCCATATACATTGGAAACATTTGAAATACCATGACATGGGTCAGGCGCACCTTAGTTTTTAGATGGACATCTTTGCTCTGTAGAACTTTGGAAAAGTCCTTGACAGCAGATTTCCCCAATGCAACATGTCTTTTGATTTCATGACTGTGCTACCAAGGATGCTATTTGTGGATCCAGGTGAAATGAAATAATTGACAACATCAATCTTTTCTCCATCTATCATGATGTTGCCTATTGGTTAATGGTGAGGATTTTTGTTATATTGATGTAACTCATATTGAAGGCAGTAAATTTGATCTTCTGCAGTAAGTACTTGAAGTTTTTCTCACTTTTAGCAAGCAAGGTGTGTCATCTGCATAACATAGGTTGTTGATGAGTCTTCCTCCATTCCTCTTCAACATCTTAAATACAGATTGAATAGAGACATGGAAAAAGGATACAACCCTAACTAATTCCTAGTCTTAGAACTATCTTTTGTGTTGCCTTTTTCTTTTTAAAAATATAAGACAACCAAAGATCATACCAAATTATTTGTAGAATGTCCTTCCGTTTGGATTTGTGGCGTTGCTTCCTTGTGGCCTGGTTCACTGATGTGGACAAGAATGTTCTGGAGGCAACGTTTAGTCAGTCCTCCTCAGTGCCATTGTTACCTTTGAGCACATAGGTATGGTGGCTATGTTTCCATTATAAACATACCATTTTCCTTTTGTAATTAATAAATAACCTATGGAGAGGCACTTTGAGACTGTGTTAAAACTAATCTCCAATCCATGACCAGTTTTAATTTTTTAACTTATTCTGTGGTTTTGCCTCACACTGTGATTTCAGGATACTGGTCTGTCCTTGAGGCATGAGGCTCTATTAGATTAATTTCATAGATGCTTTGAAAATACCAAATTATTTAAAACCCTGGTATCTCTGTGTGTGTCTCTCTCTCACGTCTCTGTCTGTCTGTCTGTCTGTCTGTCTCTCTCACACACACATACACTCTGCCATCATGGGATATATGAGATGATTTTAAAAAAAAGACACTGAGTATTGAAAATTCTCAGTTGACCCAAACACTTTTACTACCACTGCATTATTTTTTTGCATATTTTTAAAGACCTTAACTAAGTTAGCCTAGTAAAGTTTTCTGGTGCCTTTAAACCCTAGATGAAGACATTTATACGTGTGTGTGTGTGTGTGTGTGTGTGTGTGTGTGTGTGGTTTTTAAGACAGTTTATGCTATTTTGTTTTCAGAAAATGTTAATTCTTCCCAATCCAACCGGTTTTATGTCACTAAAATATGGACCCCATTTTCTAGCAGTTGTAAAGAAATGTTCCTGATTTGTGGATTTTCACTTTCTAGTTTCATATTTTACAAGTACTATGTTGGCCTGTCTAGTTGATGATGTAACTACAGGCCCACAGCCAAGAATTCTTCTTAAGAAAATTAAGATACTGTCTGCTTTGAAATCTGAGATCTTCTACTTATTAGCTGTAACATCTCTGGTAAAATGCTCAAACTCAGTGAGGCCTCATATCTCCCATGTGTGAAATGGAGTCAGCACGTGGAAGGGATCATACATGTAAAGCGCTTAATGATCTCTGGCACATAATGAGTGCTCAGTGATTCTAGCAGGGGAAGTGGTCATGAATACTAGGCAGTTTGAGGTCTGGTGAGAGTGTTGAAGCTACAGAGTATCGGCCTTGCCATGAATGTTCCTGCATCATACATATTCACATATACACATGTTCACATGTGTATATTAATGACTATCATACGATACAGCAATAAACTAGAGATTTCTTGAGTAAGCCTTGTGAAATTGACCTTAGGCATATCCTTTTGGTAAGCCATGTACTCACACATGATTGCATGTATGTAAGTAGCATTTGGGTTCACCTGCCCCTCAGTTACATATGTGGAGGTAAGTGGCCTTGCCTGGAAGCTGTAGATAGTTGTCAAAGATTGTGGCAGTGGAATGACACTGTTAGGAATGAGGAAAACTTGTGTTTCTCTTCTCTTTGTAGCTGTTCTTATACTGATTTATACAGTTGGTGATCATCCACATAAATGCTTGATCTTTTCACAAAGTTTTTTATTGTGGTTAAAATGCAGATAACACAACATTTTCCAATTCAACATTTCAACAGCCCCCCCCCCCCCGTACAATTTAGTAAAACCCATTAACATAGGTTTTGTTGTGCAGTCTTTGCCAACGTTCATTGGAATGTTTTCCATCCCTATAAACGAAACTCAATAATTCTTTTTATGCTTCCCTCATATCCCTAATCTCCACTGTTAGTACCTGAACTCTGTTTATCTATTGTAGGTGGTTGTTTTCTTAAACATCGAAACATTTTTTTTTCCATGGCAAACACTTGCTTAGTGAGCATACACTCTGGTTAAAATTTTTTTGTTGTTTTAGTGAGGTCGTACAATACTTATCTCCTTGTGCTTGATGTATTTGATTCAGCGTAATGTTGTCAAGGCCCATCCACCTTACGGTGTATATCAGGACTTCCTTTTTCTTTGTGAGAGAGTAATACTCTCTTGTGCTGTATCAGATTTTATTCAGCCATTCATGTGTTGACGAACATGAGATTTTTAAAGGGTGTTTTTTTTTTCGTGGCTCAGATTATTCTGTAGATCAGAAACTCCCAGTAAAGTGTGTCAGAGCTTGAGTTTGGACTGGGCTATGAGCATAAAGTTAGTAGCTCAGAGTAAGGAGTTTTAAACCACAGACCCTTGGGCAAGGCATAGATTCTTTCCCCAGTTTACACTCATAGGTTTCCCCCCCTCCTTTACACTGGCTATTGTAAGATGACATTGTTTATCTATCTATCTGTCTGTCTGTCGGTTGGTCGGTCTATCTACCTACCTACCTACTTACCTACCTACCTATCTATCTATCTTCCTTCATGCAGGCCAAGATTCATTACTATAAACCAATAATTAAAAAAAAAAAAGAAGATGAAAATCGGGAGGAAAAAAAACCAACCCTAAATTCACTTGGGAACTCTGGTGGCCTCGTGGCAAAAAGCTTCATTGCAATCCTGAAGGCGCATGTTTTGAGTCCACCAGCTGCTCTGTGGGAGAAGGATGGGTCATCTCCTCCTGTGCCATTAAATGCTTTTAAATGCTCTTGAAAACTTGCTGGAGAGTCAGCTGTGGGTTGGTTTTGACTCAGTGGTGCAACAACAACAAATATGATTGAAATGCCAGGGAAAGGGAAGGGGGAAGGACAGTGACATCCTTAAATTTCAGATGGGCAGAGGCAACTGAAATACTTTTACCTCTAAGCATTAACTTTATAGCTCACTTAAACTCTAAAACTGATTGCTGTGGAGTCAGAACCACATAGCTGACCCTACAGTGGGTTTTCTGAGGCTGTTGCCCATCTTTATTCCCCCAGAGCAGCTGGTAGATTCAAACTACCTGCAATTTGGTGGCAGCACACCTCCCAACCAGAGTTGTGGTAGGTAAGGGACCACCAGAGCTCCCTTATTTATTTTTGATAAATGATTATATTTTTAGCTAAATGGAACTAGAGAGGCAATCTCCTCCTGTGTGATTTACCACCTCTGATAAGTTGATAGGGGGGTAGTTATGAGTCATTTGTGAGTCAAGGGCACATAACAGCAAATTCAACGTACATATAATAATAATAATAGCTATTATTGTTATTTTGCTATTGATAGAAAGGCAACAGTCCAGGACTTTGGGAGTTAAGTCCCTGTCATAAAGCGTCACAGTACAGATTATGCCCAGGTAGTATTTGACGAGGTAGTTAAGTAAAGATAGAGAATTTGGATGAAGCTGTAGGTTAAATGGGTCCATTCATATTCGAGGTAATAGCTCTGAACTCAGGCCAAGCAGAAAATGCCTCTTAGTACCTTTGTGATGTTGAGTAAGTGTCTGAACCTCTGTGTCTTCATTTGAAAAAGAGTTCTTCCTGGCAAGCTCTGGTGGCCTAGTGGCAAGAAGCTGCACTGCAATCTCAGAGGTGCGCAGTTCGAATCCACCAGATGCTCTGCTGGAGAAGGAGGACCAAACTCCTCCTGTACCAGTCAGATCTGATTTGGCGGTACACACACACACACAAATAATGAAAAAGAGTTCTTCCTTCTGACTCTTTTCTTTTTCTGGTTAGCTAGTGTGGTGTGCAACATGAGCTAGGGTAGTGGGTCTGAGAAACGGTTCAGAATCTCGTGTGCACTGACCACCGTGAGGAGGAGTAAATGAATGTGTGGGCTCTGGTCCGGGGACATGCTCCACCAGCAGCTTCTGGCTCTTTCCCCTTTATCCTCTGGAGAGTTGACTTTTCCATAGGCATTCTGCTTTATAGAACTTGATGAATTGCTTTTTAAGCGATGTAGATGAGGCTGGCAGAGAAAAAGTTATGACTGCCTCATTCCTTTTGCTCCCAGACAGGTATATGAAAGTGTAGGTGTTCCGGGTCTTCAATCTTCTGGGCTTGTCTTTTCCCTAAGAGTGTATTACTCTTTGCTGTTTGTGTGGTGTTGGGCTGTACAGTATTTTCTACTGAGGGTCATTGGAAAAGAAACATATAATTGTAAAGTTTATACTTTTTAAATAGTTGTATTTTTTTAATTGTTAAAAAATATACATGGATGGTATAAACTATTAACACGCCTGGTTACTTAGAAAATTCCAGTGCTTTCAGTCCACATGGGAACAGTGACTCAGAAGAAAAGTCAGACAGTCTACTTTCAAAAACCCGGCATTTACGCACACTTGACACATAAGTTGGAGTTTGACATGTGAGTTGGAGTTGATGCCACAGCAATTGGTAGAAGGTTTTGGGTTTTGGGCTATAATTTGAATCCGCATCTCTTTGAAGAATGATGATGGGGTCTGGGTTGGGATTGCATTTACCTGTAGATTGCTTTTGGTAATACTGCCATTTTCTCAATGTTAAGTCTTCCTGTGCATGATTTCCTCGGGTTTCATGAAGTAATGCCTTGTACTTAACTTTGTATGCTGTTGTTGTTGTTGTTAGGTATCACTGAAATGAGTACTTCTCTTACCCCATGAACAATAGAACTGAGCCCTGTCCCTTCCTGTGTCATCCTTATCATCTCTGACATACTTGAGCCCATCTCCAGTCACTGTGTTAATTCATCTGGTTGAGGGTCTTCCTCTCTTTCACCAACTCTCTACCTTTCCAAGCATGATATCCTTTTCCAAGGAGTAGGCCCTTCTAACAACATGCTCGAAGTGTGTAAGATGAAGCTTCTTCATTTTCGCCTCTAAGGAGCACGCTGGCTGCACTTTCTCCAAGCAATGTCTATTGTTCTCCAGCACCACAACTCAAAAGCCTCAATTCTTTTTCAGTGTTGGTTCTTTATATCTCTGGTTAGATTTATTCCTAAATATTTAATCTTTTGTGAACATATTGTAAATGATGTTGTTTTCTTTACTTCATTTTCAGAGCTCTCTGTCACTGTAGATGAAGCCAGCCTTTTAAAATATGTTGATAGCATACTCTGTTAATATAGCTGATAGCATACTCTGTTAATAAAACTCTGTTAATAACTGAGTTGCTGAGTTAGATCCAGTCATTTTCTTGCTGAGTCTTTGGGACTTTCTTGATATAGGATCATATCATCTGCAAATAGAAATGGTTTTACTTCCTTTTTGACAAACTCTTCAAAGAGAAAAAGTAGCCACCAACTTTATATGAAAAGGCAATAAACCTCAGATGAGCAAAGTGATACTGACGAGGAAAAGTGGAGTAGGAGGCTTTATTCTTTATGATCTTAAAACCCACTGTAATAAAAACAGGTTAGTAGTGGTACAGCAAGAGACACATAGACTAATGGAACAGATTTGAGAGCCCAGAAAGAAATCCATCCACCTAAACCAGCTGATCTTTGACAAAGAGATGAAATCCATTACGTGGGGAAAAGAGCATGTTTTAACAAATGGTGCTGGCAAAGCTTGATACTTGTTTACAGAAATTTGAAACAAGACCCATGCTGCCCATCATATAAAGAAAAAACACCACCTCAAGGTGAATCAAGAACCTAGGCTTAAAGCTGAAAACTATAAAACTTGAATCAAAGCAAAAGGAAAAAATAGGGTCAACTGAGGAGCTCTAATCAGTGATATAAATAGCCCCCCAATATACTGAAAATGTACTTCCAACAAAAGATAAGCTGGATGATAGAGACCTTATAAGAAATAAATCTTTATGTGTAGTTAAAGACTTATCCAAAAGAGTAAAAAGAGAACATACAAATTCTGAATATACAAATTGGGAAAATACTTGGCAGTGACACATCTCATAAGGGACTAATTCCTAAAATTTAGTCTCTATCACCTCTCCAAGAAGAAGACAAGCAACGTAATGGCAAAATTTGCAGAAAACATGAATAGACACTTTGCCAAAGGAGACATTCAGAATACCAACAAACACATAAAGAAATAGGCAAGATTGTTAGCTATTGGAGAGATGCAAACCAAAATAACAATAAGTTACCATCTCACTCCAGCAAAAAGAGCAATGTTTAGTAAGATAGCAAACAACAAATGCTGGAAAAGTTGTGGAGAGATTGGAGCTCTCATCTACTGCTGATGGGAATGGAAAATGGTGCAACTCCTATGGAAAGCAGTTTGATGTTTTCTTGGAAAGTTGGGAATAGATAGTCTATTTGGTCCAGCATTCCCACTAGGTATGTAGTACAAAGAAATAAGAGCAGTGACACAAACTGACATACAAACATCCTTCTTTATTGCAGCATTATTTACAATAGCAATATTGTTGTTAGGTGCCATCGAGTCGAGTAAGACCCCTAGTGACCCTATGAACAACAGAGCTGAATTCTGTCCTATCCTGGGCCATCCCCTCACACTGGAAGCCATTGTGGCAGTCACTATGTCAGTCCATCTGGGTAAGGGTCTTCATCTTCTTTGCTGACCCTCTTGTCTTTCTGAGCATCATGACCCTCCCCAAGGAATAGCCCTTCTTATCAACATACCCAGATTATGTGAGGTGAAACCTTATTATCTTTTCCTTCAAAGAGCACTCTGGCTGCACTTTCTCCAAGAAGTGTTCTCTTGGCAGTCCATCGGATGTTCAGTACTTTTCTCCAACTCTTCTTCTGTCATCTTTATTCACTATCCAGCTCTCAGATGCATAGCAAGTGACTGGAAAGACCATGGCCTGCGTCTTTCAAAAAGACACCATTACTCCTAAATATTTTGGAGAGTTCCCTACCTGGAGGCTTTCCCAGTGCAATATGTCTCCTGATTTCCTGACTGCTGGTACCAAGGACATTGATTGTGGATTCAAGTAAGATGAAATTCTTGACAGATTTAATCATTTCTCCATCATCTATCATGATGTTATTTATCTATTGGTCCAGTGGTAAGGATTTTGCTTTCTTGATGTTGAGGTGCAGTCCATATTGAAGGCTGTTTTCATTGGTCTTTAGCAACAAGTGCTTCAGGTCCTCCTCACAAAAAAATCTTTGTAATGCAGGTTATTGATTAGTCTTCTCCAATCTCGATGCCACATTCTTCTTTATTGTATCCAGCTTCTGGAGTAATTTTCCCAGCATATAGATTGAATAGGTATGGAGAGAGACTACAACCCATGTTGTGGTGTTGTTGATTGCTGTTGAGTTGAGCATGACTTATAGCGACCCTATGAACAAAAGGCCTGAAGCCTTTTGCGGCTTCAGTTTGTTTTTCAGTTCTCTCAGCTTGAGAAATGCAGAGCAAGTTTTTCAACTTTTATTCTCCAATTCCAGCACATTCTGTTATAATACATTGCTTTGTCTTGAGTTGCCCTTTCAAATCTTCTGTTCAGTTCTTTTACATTGGTATATTTCCCCTTTACAATAGCAAAGAATTGGTGGGGAAAACCCATTTTACCATTAATTAATGCAAGTTTAAAGAAGCTGTGATACATTTACACAGTGCATCATTTAAAAGAAAACTATTAAGAATTTGTGAAATACTGTAAACTTGGATAAATCTGGAGTAAATTATGCTGAGTGACATAAGTCAACCACAGAAGGATACTTAGAGATACTATAAGACCATTAATATAAAAAGCTAAGGAAAAGTTTAGACATCGATAAACTTGGAGAGTTACCTGGAGTGGGAGTGGAGGGAGAAGGGAATAGAAATGAATAAATAGATAGTTGGATGAAGGGACAGGCACTACACAATAAAGGGTTGATCGGACATTGTTAATTAATTACATTAATTAGTGGCAATTACTGTAGTAACTTTTTTGAAAAATGGTCTCAACATCAAGAAAACAAAAATCCTTACCACTGGACCAATAATAAATGAAGAAAATATTAAAGTTATCGGTTATTTAATTTTACTTGGACCCACAACCACAGCATCCATGAAATCAAAAGATGTGTTACACTGGGAAAATCAGCTGTCACAGACTTCTTCCACGTTCTAAAAAGCAAAGGTATCAGTTTAAAGACTAAGGTGCACCTAGTCCAAGCCATGTTCTTTTCAGTTACTCCCTTTGTATCTGGAAGCTGGACAATGAATAAGGATAACAAGAAGAATCAGTGACTGGATTGTGGTGTTGGCAAAGAGTACTTAATATCCCATGGACTGCCAAAAGAGCAAACAAGTCTGTTTTGGAGGAAGTTCAACTTTAGCAGCAAGAATGGTGAAGCCAGTCCTTGGAAAGACATCATGTTGGGGTAGGTGGAGAATCAGAGAAAGATAAGACCCTCAACAAAATTGACTGACACAGTGGGATCGTATCAGAAATGCTGGGGATGATATAAGCTGGGGCAAGGTTCACATCCCTGGTTCTCAGGGCTGCTGGCAGTCACAGCTGGCATGGTGACATTTAACAGCAACAACAACACCACCACAATAGTGTTATGAAACAAAATGGCTATGGATGATTGAAGGAAAAATCAATATGATTAGTAAACTTGAATGCAAATAAAAATAAGTACATCTAGGTCTTCAGATGTGATTTTTTTTAAGTTACTTTGATCAGGAGTTTAGTGTCTTCTGTGGTTGCATTTGTTGCTTTTCAGACATTTATATTATTGTTTCATGTGGTTTAGAATTCTATCTGTAGGGTTTATTCGCTAACCTAACATTTAGCAAATTGATGCTCGTCAACATTTAGAGTTGTCGTGTTGTTAAGTTCTTAAGTGCCATTGAGTATGACCCTATGAAGAAAAGATCTGAACCCTGTCCTATAGCTATTATCATTTCTTTAAAACACTTAGAGGGGCGCATCATTTCAAGGGGTGTCTGTGGAGGCAGGGACATTACAAGAGAATGCCAAGGTAGTCTTGCCCTCTAGACTTGTCGTGTAAACCTTTTTTGCTATAATGAGAAATATTTTACCTTGATGATGCAGAGAATGTAATTTGACTTCTAGCATGTCAGAAGCCATGGAATGTGGATGGAATTCTTGACACTGGAGAACAGTGGCTTATGCCTGACCTTAGAAAAGCAGGCTGGGGCCACCTTCTCTCATTATACTCATCTGCCTGCTGGCCATGCAATTAAACTGCTGGGAACTGGCCTGAGCATTATGCATTTGCACTTCTTAAGACGAGGCGGCCTGTGATTTTGTGCCAAGGGGTGGGGTGCATTGTGTGGTCTTAGAAACGTGGCTAGAAAAGGTATTGATTCTGAGATTTCTTTCTGTTTTCTCTGCTCTACTCTTTTCTTAGAAGTCGGGTACAGACAGAGGAAAGTAGAACACAGAACTAGACTGGCCTTTGAAAAACATTGATCAGGGAGCATATTGGTGACAGCAAAGAGACCTTCCTTTTTGTATAGTGTCATGCCGTTGGGGGGCCTCAATGTGCCCTGTGATCATCATACCCGTAGAGGCTTCCTTTCTCAGGGAAAAGAATACAAAGGAATAGAATCCCTGTAGGTTGTAGCCAAAAATAAGTTTTACCATTTCTAAATGTGTTTCTTTTAAGTTGTTGATGCCTCTGGTTTTCCAGGCCATGTGGTGGCATGAGGGAGCAGCGTGAGGTGGTCAGCCTTGAGCGACAAACTCTGAGCAGTGCCAATCTCACTTCCTGTCCTCCACCCCCTCTCTCTGGGCTGGGCCTCTGCTGCTGTGTGTCTGTGTTTCCTCTCCTCTCCTCTCCTCTCCCCTCCCCTCCCCTCCCCTCCCCTCTCCTCTCCTCCCCTCTCCTCTCTCTGTCTCCTTCCCTTCCTTCTTCCCCCCCCCCACCACATGAGCATACTTTCTTCCCACAGTACACATCTGTGCTGTGGCTATGCTGTGGCTAGTTGTGTCTGTACTTGAACTAGCTCTAAGCCAGAGCCTCCTATTTGAGCCACCCTGATTGAGTGTGATGGTGTCACCTTGAATGTCCTCTGGTCAGGGGAAGTGTGGTCTCGCCTTTTGTCTTGGTGTGACTGGGTTGGTTCTGTGTAAGCATCAGATGCTGTTAATTGAATCCCTTGGGACCGAGGAGCAAGTAGATTGGTTGGACCACTGTAGGGTGTTTGAAATAGGACCAAGAGAAAGCTGCAGTCTAATTGGCTTTTGCTTATCAGGCCTGAGTTCCAGCATGTTGAAAGGATAATGATTAATAATAAGGCAGCCAGGATACTTTATCTATGCCTTTGCACATTTGAGGAGAATTTCCTTTGCCCTGCTAGCATTAGAAGCAGACCATTCTCTTTTCTCTCCCACTTCACATCAGCTTTCATTAAAACTCAGTGGCAGCAACTACAAAGCCCCATCCATAGAAAACCATTTAAGGCAACACTGTGCTCCAGTGCTTCGGGGCGTGGGGAGGGGGTTGCCTTCTGCACAAATGGATCTGTTCCTCATATTCATGCCTTCCTGACCCAGCAGCTTTTAAAAGACCAAGAAGCATTGCTCTGCTTTCTACTGCCTCTCCCTACAAGACCAGGGCTGTCATGCCTCTAGCCATCTCCCAGAGAGCATATTTGAGACAAGTCGGCTTAATTTGCCTGCATGCCTAAGAAGTCTTTATTTCAAGCCTTATTTTTTGAGAAGAATCATATCTAAATTCTTTGCTTTCTCTCATCTAGGAGAGCGCCGGAGGCGCCGGTGCCAGGTGGCATTCAGCTACCTGCCTCAGAACGATGACGAGCTTGAGCTGAAAGTCGGTGACATCATAGAGGTGGTGGGAGAGGTAAGTGAGCTGGGTGGACTGTGTGTGATCAACACGCCTGGATGGCCAGAGCCGACCCGCCTACCCAGGAGGAGCTCGGTGCTGCAGACTCCAAGCTGTATGGCCTTGACCCGTTGGATGCTGGAACCCAAAGAGAATTAATTTATTATCTCATTGAAGCCTCTCTCTAAGAATTGAGTTCCCAGAAAGGAGTGCCTCTAAGCCAGTTGCAGGCAAATATGGGGCCACTTAAAATCATTTTCGTGCTAACGCAGCATGCTGTTGTTGTTGTTGTTTGGTGCCGTCGAGTTGTAGACGACTTGTAGCGATCCTATGAACGAACGGCCTGAGCACTGTTCGTACATAGTTTCCGGAGGCAAACCATTTCGGAAGTGGATGCCGCTCCTGCTTCCAGGCTGACACAGCATGCTATGAACCTCTAAAATCCCAATCTAGTGTTAGCAAGTTTTCCCTATCACTGCACTCTGATTCAACTGATACTAGACTCTGGATATCCAGAGTGATGCACATCCATCTCTAGAGTTGTTGTCATGTGTCATTGAGTCAAAACTGGCTTATTGCTGACCTTCCAGTGGCTTTTCAGAGACTATAAATTGCATGGGACGAGATTGTCTATCTTTCTCCTGCGGAATAGCTGGTGGATTCGAACTACGCACCTTTGGGTTGGCGGTGCAACTCCTTTACCACCAGGCCAACAAAGCAGTTAGATTCCATTCTGGGTGATACCATTGAATTTAGTGGGAAAGAAAAGGACTGACATTTTGAAAAGGTCTTAAAAGGACCTAGTTTGTGGTGGGCATGAGCAGCCTTGAGAAACCCAAGTCTTTGCACACGGTAGCTTTCTCTCTCGTCACATCTACGTTAGTTTGTAGATGTGGAAACAGGCTCAAGGGACTCTTAAAGAGCCAGTGCTGAGGACCTCCAGCAAGTCCATCTGCATAGAGACCATTACACTCTTTCTACTGGACCACATTCTCCTTACTTCTGGCTACTCAAAGCCAGTCTTGCTGGTAAAATATCCCACCCTATCACTGGGATGGGCTTCCCAGTCTCCACCACCTCTCGCCTAGGGCATGATGGGCCTTGCACTTGGAACCTTGTCATCCATTCTGATTTAGCATTTATAACTGAATTTAGAAATAGAATTATCTGACTGCTTTCATTTCCTGAACGCTGTCTGAACTCCTAGCAGTCCCAGTCCACGATTTACAGAAATGGAAGAATTTTAAGTGAATTGCTCTGTGGATGAAAGTGGCAGAGCTCATACTAGAAGCCAGATTCCCTCACTTTCCTATAACTATAAAATAAGCATTTGTCAGCGCTTTATAGAGTGCATTAATGAGGGAGTTTGTTAGGTGTTGGAGAAGAGGCCTGAATATACCGTGGACATCCAAAAAACAAACAAGTCTGTCGTGGAGGAAGTGAGATCAGGGTGCTCCTTAGAGGCTTGGAGGGTGGAACTCTGCCTCATTTACTTTGGACATGTTGTATGTAGTCCTTGAAAAAGAGACAGTCAGGCTGAGGAAGGTGGAGGGTCAGAGAACGAGAAGACGACCTTCAGTGAGATGGGTTGACCCAGAGACCAGAGCAGTGGGCTTGAGTGTGTCAGGGACTGTCAAGCTGGCCAGGCTAAGGCAGGGTTCGGTCTCATTCATAGAGTTGCCATGAGTCTTAGTCAGCTTGAGGGCACACAGTAACCACAACAAAATTGTGAAAGAATAAAGTATTTCTAGTGACTGAAAGAGAAAATGCTTGCTTAAGACTCCGTTAGATGTAAAACTATTTAGCATCCTAGCTGCTAAATCATTTGCATCTCTATCAGCCAAGGCTTACTTGAATCACTTAAGTTTTCTACCAGTGACTGTCCCCATTAATGAAAGTTGTGGACTATCATAAATACTGTACCAAACAGATATACATGTCCCTAATGAATCAGGGTTTTTAAAATTTTTAAATTTTATATTGGTTTGCTCACAAAGTTTGTATACATGGGATTTTTTTTTTTACTTGCTGTTGGTAGGGTAGGTTAGATGTTCCAAAAAACCCAGTTGGACCCTCTCAAGGTGACCCTCACGCGGTTCTGAGTCTATGCCTCTCAGAAGCAGACCGCATAGTCTTGCTTCTGTGGGGCAGGTGGTGGATTTGAACTTCCAGCCTTTCAGTTAGCTGCCCAGTTGACATCTGAGACTTTACAAATCAATGATGACCTGAAGCTCTTCTGAACAGCTCGGTCCCCACAGATCGTCACAATCACCTTTCCACTCACAGACGGGACTTGCATTCCTTACAGAGGCAGATAACATGTTAGATGGCAGTGACATTGAAACTTGTCCAGCTGCCTCCCTGGCTTCCAGCAGGGCTGCAAGACAGAAACCACCTCCCTGGCTCCTGAGCCATCTCGGATGTCGTTGGTCCTAAAGGCATGGCAATTGCCTGGCACTTGGAGACACAAGCTGTTTAAGTGGCATTTTACTCTTTCACCAATACTACCAGGTGTAAAGCGCCCTGTTCTAGCTCTTGGTGAGTACTCTGTTAGAGAGCAGCTGTGAGCTTGAGAGCTGGGCAGGTTGGTTCGGGAGGAACACACATCACGTTTGTTATCAGACAAAGCCTGCAGAAAACTGGTCATTAGTGTGTGGGGGCAGTGGAGGGCCACCTACTTGTATTGCTTTCCTTTGGGCAGAAATTTGAGACCTTGGTGACATCTGTGTCCTTCCCTAAGAATAAGTAAGCTTGCTTTCTAAGCACGGGATGTACAGGTTCCATATGTCCCTCATTTTTGTTGCAGAAGCACCTCAAGGGAAAGAGCTTTATATGTTTTGTTCACCAGTTAATTCATCGCAAGGTCCTCAGGCCGTGCCTGCCACGGGCTATGTGCTCGTTATGCAGCGGGGGCGTGAATGCCCTGTGGCCCGCCTCCGGAAGGCAACAGTCCCAGGCAGAGCTGTGCCTCATTAAGAGCAGTACCAATATGATCAGAATCTCTGGGTCCCTCCTCAGAGGGAGCGAGACACCTTTTGTGAGACCATCAGAGCTTCAACACCCCAACCCCACCCCTGTGAAGAATTTTCTCCAGTGATTTCCCTGCCGTTCATGAATTCATGCAGAACGTGGCCACTCTGGAAAGATGAACTGGAATATCTCTAAAGAAGGCTTATGTGCAGCTGCAGATCATTTGCTGCTTACCCTCAGCCTGAATCCCGAGAACAAGGCAGCAGGCTTTGGGAGGAAGTCCTAATGGGGTGGCTCTCCCTGGAACTGGGGTCAGCACTCACACAAACTAGCTTCCAGCCTGTGGAGCCTGCAAGGTAAAGCATCCCCCCTCAAGTTGGTGAGCAGGGGCTTCGTTGTCACTCCTCTCCTCCTTATCCTGTCTTCCCCCTTCCCCCGACTGTGCTGTGACAGTGGTGTAGGCTTCTGGGGGTGTGGCAAGGTGCAGACACCTCTTTTCCCAGCATGTCGCCCACTGATCCTGTACAATCCCTCAGGGAACTCGGGCTGGGGCTGCTTTTTACATGCTAGAGCAGGAATGTCCGAGGCTGTCAAGCCAAATGGAGGGAATTGGCCTACCTGCCCTGTGCTGTCGAGGACTGAGCCAGAGACTGCTCCGGTGTGGTCTGTGCCCTTGATTGTCCCTCAAGCTCTGTTGTTCCCAGGAGGGAGAAGGTCACTTCCTAGTCCTTTCTTCAGAACTAGCACAAACCACTCTTATAGAAATGCCGCTGCTGTTTATACTCAGGATCCTGGTGAATCCTCCTAAGCATCTGATTCCTATAAAAAGCTCCTGGAAAGAAGACTACATAGCAGTAGAATTGGCATAGAAACATGTAACAATTTAAAAGGAAATACTTTTAAATACCATGCTTTGGTATTGAATAGTCATCAGGACAGTTGTATATCAGTGCCGTTTTCTGGACTATTTCCTGGAGACTGTGTGATTTCTGTACAATGCTCTAAACATAACTATTCTGCTTTCTCTTACCCATTCCCGAGCTCCACTTGGCTCCCGTCTTTCTGACTCGTTCGTACCACCCACCCCTGCTTCAATCTGCCTTTTCTACTCTTTGCAGCCCACCTTCATATTGATTTCTTTTGTCTTAGCATCCCATATCTCAGGAGCTTGCTAGATTTTGTGTGAGAATTTGCTCCTCTACTTGCTTTTTGCATTGCCTTTCTCCCCTTTAAAGCGTGGACCCTTTCTAAAAGGTATACTGACAACTTCTTGGTGGGGGGCACATGTCCTATACTATTCTGTATCCCCAGGGTGCTTTATGACTCAGCAGCCCGGAGACGCTGCCCTCTGCACCACGCCGGTAAAGTGCAGTGTTACCCCACATGTGTAGACATGAGGACTGGGGCTCCGTTTGGTAGGAATAAGACCCCATAGCCACTGAGTTTCAGGATATGGCTTGAACTAGGCTTTTAACTCTGGTTTTTCTTTGAAAAAATACTTTTAGTTTTTAAACTGTCTTCATTGATTTGCATAGGGGAAAAATTTTGCTTTTAAATTGTCTTCATTGATTTGCATAGGAATATGCAAGTGTTAATACACATTTCAGAGATTTTTGATCTTTCTCTGTTCTACCATACCATGGCTTCAAACCCCAACCCTATTGCTTCCAGATGAGTTTAGACTCATGGAGACCCCATGTGTCCATGTAGGTTTTCAAGGCTCTTGTGATCTTTTGAAAGCAAATTGCCAGACTCTTCTTTCAGGGCCCCTCTAGGTGGTTTGAACTACTAATCTAGGTTAGTAATCAAGTGGTTAACTAGTTGTGCCACCTATGAACTCCTGTACCACACCATACTGGTAAGTTGGTACTAAAAAATGCCCTTAATATTTTCCTTCAAACACCAGCTTGGTATTCTGACTTCTGCTATTAGTTAACGACTCCATCAGATAGTCTAGGGAGATTTTTTTTAACCCTTCTTTTGCCATCATAGCTCGCCTACTGGTCACTCAAGGCCAGCTCTCCTTTCATTGTGTGCCAGCATTCTCATTATTTCTGTTCCATTTGTTCCATTTCTGTTCATCCAGATTCCATGCTGCCTTTCCTTCTCATCTTTGTTTTAAGAAAAAAGTAGATGATATTTTAAAGGAGTGATAATATTTCTTGTAGAGCCACTCTCCTATGTAGCTAAAAGGTGACCTGAGGTATAGTTCCAATGTAAAGTGTAAAGGGTATCTCAGGGCACTAGTATGGGGGGATTGTTCTACTAGGCTTTCCCAATTCAGCATGCCTGACTTTTTTGGAGAATTTCAGTTTTGTTCCACATTTCCCCCACTTTCTGTCCATGGCCATCTATTATGTTCTTCATCAGAATGGTTGGTAGTGATGGCTGGGCACCATCTAGTTCTTCTGTGTCACCATAGGTGAGACCATGGTTAATGGTGGCTGTTAGACTGATAGACTAATTACTTCTTTGAGTCTTGATTTCCTTATTTTTGTTTTACTCCTGACAAATAGAAACTAATAGTTGTAACATAGATGGTCACTCAAAAACTTTTAAGACTCTACTTACTAAACTTTGATGCAGAACAGAATGCTTATGACCTATGTTATACAATTGACAGAATTGTCCCGTGAGACCTCTAGTCTAAGCCCTCAATTCCAGCAGGCCACTCCCACAAGGTGGTTTTTTATGTTGAAGAAGTAAGTGTCTGTAACTGGGCTTTGGGCGTATGTTGTGTTGTTAGTTGTTGTTGAGTCAGCTTGCCTCACAGCAACCCCTATAGGAACAGAGTAGACCTGCTTTTTCTGAAGCACACAGCTTGAGGCCACCAGCTGCTCCTCAGGAGAAGGATGGGCAGTCTCCTCCTGTGTGATTTACTGCCTCTGAACACCTGCCGGAGGGTCAGCTAAGGATCAGTTCTGAGTGTATGGTACACAACAACAACAGAAGCAAATTGCCTTCTGAAAGGCACCTCTAAGTAAAGTCATAATAGAGCCTTAGAGAAAGCTACCAGGAATCCTCTGCTGTCTAATTGAGGTCTTGATTCTTTACCCACGGATTCTTCATTGTTCTTGTTAGTCAAATTGGGAGTGTCTGATGAAGCTAGTCACAGCTTTTAAAGAATAATTTTAAATGTATAAAAATAAAACACAAAGTATTACAAAAGAAAGTATTTATATTTCAATAACAATGACACTATCTTAAAGAGACATTTTAATCTAGTAATCTGTGTGCGTCTTTTAAGGAGTTCTGCTGACAATGTTATGTTGCAAACCAGAAGTCAGCAGTTGTTTTGAGATATACCAGTTACTCCAGGAGAAAGATGGTCTATCTGCTCCCGGAAAGATTTAAAGCCTCAACTCACTATGAGTTGAATTCAACTCAGTGACAGTGCATTTGGGGTTCGTTTGTTTGTTTGAGTGCTTCTTTATTAATACCTCAGATACCAATAGCTGCCAGCAGGTGTGATAACTGTGTCCATTTCAAATAGTGATGACTGTAGACATTCCTCTCAGACATCCACAACCTCATATGGTGAACTGTGAGCATGTCCATGATTGATCTGGTGAGACGTCACCATGTCCATGGTTTATTTGGTGAGAAGTCACAGGCACTCTACCATTACTGTAACTTATTACTTACCTCTATCATTGAAAGATGTGTTACATTTCAGTCTGAGTGTAGGAAAAAGAACTTCTTTTTTCCACTTGAGTTTATGGGCTCAGGGTTAAAATCTCTTACCTTAATCCGATTCTTGAGCCACGTAGTTTGCTGCCCACATTCCACGTCAGCTTTCCCGCTTTGAGGCCTTCAACATTCCCTGTGTGGGTTCTGTACTTGCCCCCAGACCTGGAAGCCATTCTGTCTAACCGCATTGCCACATCTCTCTGCTTCTGTTTGCATCTGTGCAGGTAGAGGAAGGATGGTGGGAAGGTGTTCTCAATGGGAAGACCGGAATGTTCCCTTCCAACTTCATCAAGGAGCTGTCAGGAGAGTCAGATGACCTCGGCATTTCCCAGGAAGAACAGCTCTCCAAGTCAAGTAAGATTGCCCACCCCTCCGGGCAGCAAAGGGGGCGAGGGACGCCCCTCCCCCAGCCTCCCTTCTCTTCTGCTTCCTGTCACAGCTGAGGGGCTGTGGCAGAGCTCCTGAGGATGTTTGGGTCATACTGCCTTAGCCCACTGCGGCTTAGCACACGGATCGCACCATCTAGAGAGCTGATTGTCAGCCTTCAGGCCATGCTGACACTGTCTCCTTGGTGACCCTGGTTGTTTCGCCTCCATAGAGTGCCAGTGTGTCATTCTGTATACGTTGGCAGCTATTTTTAGAATGAACCAAATGATACTGTCAGTATTTCTCTGCATTCCTTGAGGGACTTGGAGAAAAATAGCATGTGTCCGGTTTGTGATGCGTTTTTTCTTTAAAGTCCTCAGTGGTGAGAAGTATGGCTGAGAAGATTGCATGTCATTCTCGTAACGGTCTGACAGGACGTCAGAAAGGCCAGGCCCCGCCTCAGTGCGCATGCGCTCTGAGTGGGGACCGAACTGCAGGTCTTTCTTTCTGCAGGTCCTGAGTGTCTCCCTCCAGCTTCTCTGCTGCCCTTTCCAGCTCACGGAGTAAAAGGTCAGGACCGGGAAGCTTTGTTCTCCCAGTCGCTAACCCGACTTCCTCTGTGGGCGTTTGTGCATCTTTTGTGCCGTCTTGAGCAAAGGTCATGGATGTGAATGTTGTCAAAGGCTTAACTGTGTCCTCTTGGTGTGACACTACCTGAGATCAGGCACTTTTCTTTCTAATAAGAGAAGACCGGCTCAGTCCGCTAAAAGAATTCTCTGATCCCTTTGTTTTCCATTTGGAAAATCATACTTGAATCATAGTCTCATGTTATTCTGTACCTGTTTTATTTAACCAATAGCAAAATTGGACATATTTTTATTTTTGGAGGCAAAGTGTTCTTGAGAGAAGTGCTCACCTGGCCTCCTTTGCCTGACACTGCAGCAGCCCTGGAGTATACAGCCTGCCATCTATAGAAACAGCCACGTTCCTGGAATGTCCCTTCCCCTGCAAGGGCCCCAAGCCCAGTTCTTTCAAAGGCTCCATGGTCAGGAAGATGCCAGAGGATTTGAGGAGAAAAGAGGTATTTTGGAGCTTCTACTGTTGTCTCTGCTAAGGGCCACGATGAAGTAGGGTGATTCTCTGCCACCACAGCCCAGTTAAAGAGAAGGAAAAGACCCCACTTCATGGCGAGTTAATATAGCTCCTGAATCCCACACTTGAATTCCACCTTCCTTCCATTTGTCCACTGAAATAGTACTGTCTGTAGTAATCAAGTCCTAAAGGAAAAATACTACACGTCAGGGACTTGGTGGATAGAGTGGCTTTATTCAAAGAGAGGACTACATCGAGTCATTGGAAACATTATTTCTATGGGTAAATGTATGTAAGCCATCTTCCCCGTAGAAGGCCCTCAAGAAATGGTCACTGTCACCAGACAAACCCTTAGGACACAACACTTAGTGAGAAGAGGCTGCTTGCACTCTGATCGGCCCGTGTTCGCAGAAGTAGTGGGCCTGCATTTGGAAAATCCTCTGGAATGCCTCTGTTAATAGAGGAGAGTTGGGGGAGGGGGACATTAGAAAAATCTTTGGAAGGACTTTGATCTATAAGTGTCCTTCCATCCCAGCTACGCACTTAATGGCCAGATGGATAGAGAAGTGATGATCTTGTACTTCGCAACTGTTGAAAGGCTGTTTCTGCTCACGTGATCTCAACAGTGTGGACGCTGGACACTGCCTGTACCCTCAGCGCAGATCATGTGGCGCAGAAGGATTAGGGGCCTTGGTAGGGAATGGGTACCACAGCCACTCGCTCATTGTCTACCAGCTCTGAAGGGCCTGTTTCTGCTTGTCGAGGCCGCCCTCCCTCCCCC
Source organism: Elephantulus edwardii (assembly GCF_000299155.1). NCBI lineage: Eukaryota > Metazoa > Chordata > Mammalia > Macroscelidea > Macroscelididae > Elephantulus > Elephantulus edwardii. The sequence continues at coordinate 7,431,648 of NW_006399881.1, forward strand.
CCACAGCCCTGCGTGAATGAAAAGCCCTCAAATTCAGGACCACAAAGGTGTCCCCATTGTAGGAGAAGCTTTGTGAGCAGTCAAGCTTAGTTAACCAGAATCTGTTTATTGTCTAGGGGAGTTTTGAGGTCCCAAGAGAGGCAAGGTCTCCTAAATAAAGAGGAATGTGTCTGGTAATAACAACAGCCTTTAAAATCTTCAAGTATGTAAAGATAAGAAGAGAACATCTGTCTGTCTCTCTCTCTGTATCTATCTATCCATCCCACCACCCCATCCACTCACCTTTTTCTTTGATTCTTCACTCATTCAGCCTTTATTGAGCTCCTGTTGTTACTAGGACTATGAACAAAGCAGTGAAGATACATAAACAAAGATGAGGCTGGTAGGGCCCCTGTTAGTAAGCTCACATTGCAGAAAGAAAGTACACAACAGAAGAGAAGCTGAGCAAAATAGCTCAGGGACTCTGTAGCCAGGGCCTGAGCAGCAGTGGGGTACGAAGGCCAGTCTTACTGAGCTGTGTGGTCACGGTAGTAACAAGGGGCTTCAGTGAAGAGCAGAGGTGATGATAATGGCCCTGTGGCAGGCTAAGTTGAAACACTCCTCAATAAGGGAGAGAAATGATATCTGTCAGTGTCCAGGCAGGCTTTCCAGTGGCTGTTTATCATTCTGCATCGGCTTCAGTATGTGACTGTGGTGAAATTTATATAATCTGCTCACATCATAGGCAGAAATTGCATATATGGTAGTATTTATCTAAGTAGAACTTTTGGTTTTATGACAAATCTGCTTATTCTGACCCCTAGAGAATTATACTACTACTTTTAATATGATTTAGTGGAAATTTTTTTTATAATTTTAGATTCACAGGGAAAAAAATTACAGGAATGTCTTCATCTGGCTTCTCCCAGTGGCAACGTCTTCTATGGCTGTAAAGGCCAGTGAGTGGACTCTGACTCCTGTTCCCCAGTAGAGCTGCACCAGAGGGTTTCCAAGGCTGCCACATCTTTCTCCCACTGAGCAGTTAACGGGTTCACACTTTGTACTTTTCAGCTAGTGACTGAGTGCTTAACTACTGTGCCACCAGGACTCCTTTGCATAACTATAAACAAACAGGAAAACTCGACTCACTGTCATCAAGCTGATTCCCAGTCATGTGGCAATTCCTAGCCTCTGTTGCCCTTCTGAGGCTATAAATCTTTCTGGAAGGAGACTGCTCACCTTCCCCTTTGGAACGACTGGTGGATTTGAACCACAGACCTTTCTGTTAGTAGCCCGACTCATAATACACCATGCCTCCAGGGCTCTGTTGCATTTATGATATGTGTCTATTTGCTTTTGTTTTAAAAGAAAGACAAATCAAGTAAACACAGAAAAGATGTGAAGCTTTGTACCTTAGATCTAACCATTTCATTGTTGTGAAGTGCCATAGAGCTCACTACTACTCATAGCGACCTTGTGAACAAAAGATCTGACCCTTGCCCTGTTTTGTGCCATCCTCACCTCATACGTTCAGGCCCATTGTTACCGTCACTGTGTCAATCCAGCTTGTGGAGGGGCTTCCTCTCTTAAGCTGATCGTCCACTGTTCCCAGTGTGACGCCTTATTCCAAGCACTGGCAGGTTGTCCAAGGTTCTGACCACATTCCTGAAGTAGGTGAGACCAAGTTTCCCCCTCCTTGCCTCTAAAGAGCATCCTTGTTTGTTCTTTTGCCAATCCATAGGATATTCAGCCCTCTTCTCCGGCATCACAGTTCAAAGATACCAGTTCTTTGGTGTTCTTTATTCATTGTCCAAGTTAAACACGCATATGAAACGGTTGTCCAGCTGTCCCATTCATGTGAAGCAGTTTGTGGGCCTTTATTTCACAAGTGGATAGCCAGTCTTGTTTCTTAGTCTCTTAATCTGGAAGCTTCTCTGAAACCTGCCCACCACAGGTGACTTTGCTGGTATTTGAAATACTGGGGATATAGTTTCCAGCATCTCAGCAACACATAGGCCACCCCATATGACAAACTGACAGATAATGAATGATGGATGAGGAAATGATTCAGTCCTCTTCATTCATCATGCTTACTTTTCACAAAGATGACTTAATGCTTGATTACTAACAATCTAGTAAGTTTAGCTCCTAATATTTTTGCCATTCTGGTGACTTTGGAAGCAGGAGTGACATCCACTTCGAAAACAGCATGCCTCTGGAAACTCTATGAACTGTGAGAAACAGTGATACTCATAGAAAGGCTTCAGGTCTTTCTTTCATAGGGTCGCTATGAGTTGTGCTCAACTCGACAGCAATCAACAACAACAACAAAAACAAAAACTGGTAACTTTTAGAGATCACACTAAAAAACATCACATAAAATTCCTCTTGAATATTTCCAGGAATGTTTTTTAACCCTGATAAAATCTGTATTTGAAAAAAAAAATCTGTATTTGAGTACATAAGAAGAAAACCATGTGTTCAGTGAATCCTTGTACATCTCTTTTTGGGTTGCTCTCATTCACACTCTCTCTCCCCCCTCATCCCCCTCCCCCTCCTCTACCTTTCCCCCCTCCCCCTCCTTCCCCTCCACTTCCTCCTCACCCCCCTTCTCCTCCTGCACCTCCTCCTCCCTCCCTTTCCTTGTGTGCATGTTTGTTTGGCATTTATACGCTTCACATTTCTACTTCCAGAAAGCATTTGAGATAGATAGTTGTGTTCTGTGAACTGATGGATTGTGATAGAAGAAAGAGTGGTGTCATGTTTTTAAAGGAATGTGCCAAGTTGGCTTGACACTTGGTAGATGCTCAGTAATTGCTTGCCGATCATTTCTTTTTCTGAAGCAGCATTTTTCTCTTTGAATGACAGGTGCAAATGGCTTGAGCTTGCTTTTGTTTTACTGTGATGCATTTTTACATATGGTGGTATATTATGATGGTTGTTAAATTTTCTTGGATCTTTAATTCAGGATAATCTCATTTATTGAGGAAATTCAGTTATGTTAAAGCAAAAATGTTTGCCACATATTTAAATGTGAGAAATATCTTTACCTTTGTGTTTTTATAGAGTTTTTTTAGACCTTAATGGTGGTTTTGGAAGATTTTAATAGATGTTTAGTTTTTTTTAATTAAATTAATTTATTTATTTTTCATTTCACTGAATATCTACAGAGATTTTGGAATTCCATTCATTCATTGTTGCACCCTTCTCCCCGC